>NC_079222.1:32364829-32580819 GCF_029633865.1 Lampris incognitus
TTGTGTGTTTTTTTTAAAACCTTTTAAGCTTGGGTGAGGTGGATCCGGTAGCCCCGTTTCCATGTCTTCATCTCTGTTAGGATTAGTTTACCCTTCTTTGTTGGTGGTGGGGCCACGTGTGGTCCGCTGGCCCCCCAGAGTGGCACCTCATGTCGATTTTTGACCCCTTCAACTCTGGGTACACACTTCAGCCTTCTGTAAGCCACTGTCAACGATGTTCAGCCGGTCTTCTGGATCTGAATGCAGAGAAGATAGAGGAGATGGTCATAGACGTTGGTGAAGTACCATGCCCTCTACAACATCTTACTATTGCTGCTAAAACAACAGAGAAAGTGGAGCTGGGCACCACCACAGACAGCACGCTGGGCTGTGAAGCCACGTGCATGCCCAGTGTCAGTCAAGGTCGTTTTTCCTTCACAAGCCCAGAAGACTTAGCGTCAGCTAGTCGACCCTCAGTACATTGGCCGCCTGCTGTACTGAGTCAGCGGTGAGCTTCAGCTTAACAGCCTGGTGTGGCTCTCTTAGCTAAACAGGGGAGATGTCGCAGGACGGTAAAGTCACTGAAAAATGGCAAAGGACCATTAACGAGCTTTATGAGAAGCGCATATCAAGAGAGGAGATGAGATTAATGGATCTTCCAAAACCTCCCGTAAATCCTCACTTTGAGACTCTTCCATCAGGGCGGACGCTAAGGTCTTCACCCCTTAAACATAAGAGATCGCAGGCGTCCGAGTAGGCCTTCCTCTTCTCCTCTTCCCTGGCAGCTCCACATTCAGCATCCTTCTCCCAATATACCCAGCATCTCTCCTCCACACATGTCCAAACCATCTCAGTCTTAGCATCTTCAACTCTGCCACCTCCGGCTCCTCCTCCTGTCTTTTCATCAGCGCCAACGTCTCCAAACCATACAAGCTGGCCTCACTACCATCTTGTCAGTGCAGTTTATCTACAGGTAATCTATATGTCTCCTGTACATACATATACCAGCCTGGCTACAGAATTGACTGAGCAATATCCATCCATGCATTATCCCAACCGCTTATCCTGCTCTCAGGGTCACGGGGATGCTGGAGCCTATCCCAGCAGTCACTGGGCGGCAGGAGGGGAGAAACTCTGGGCAGGCCGCCAGGCCATCACACAGGGCCTACACACACACACCCACACACACACACCTAGGGGCAATTTAGTACGGCCGATTCACCTGACCTACATGTCTTTTGACTGTGGGAGGAAACCGGAGCACCCGGAGGAAAGCCACACAGACACGGGGAGAACATACAAACTCCACACAGAGGACGACCCGGGACGACTCCCAAGG
Organism: Lampris incognitus; assembly: GCF_029633865.1. Taxonomy (NCBI): domain Eukaryota; kingdom Metazoa; phylum Chordata; class Actinopteri; order Lampriformes; family Lampridae; genus Lampris; species Lampris incognitus. Next base: position 32,366,148 of record NC_079222.1, read on the forward strand.
TTGGACTACCCCGGGGCTCGAACCCAGGGCCTTCTTGCTGTGAGGCGACCGCGCTAACCACTGCGCCACCATGCAACATCTACTTTTTTTATTTTGCTAAAGCAGCTGTCCTAACAGCAGCACTGGTGTACGGAGGGTCATCCATTTCAATAAATTCATAAATAAATAAAAGCACAAACAAGTAGGACGATTTTTGAGAAATTAATAAATGTAGCCTAAGAATTAATTGGTGAATAAATAAACAAATCGTTGAGTATATAAATTCTTTATATATATATAAAATGTTTTAAAAAAACACATACACACACCGTCGATGTTTGAGTGTTATGCAGCTCGACTTCTGTTTCTCTCAGTGTATGCAAAGTAAAGTTTGTTAATCACACATTCTTGGGTGGTGTCTCCCTCATCAAGTCAGAATCAGAACCAGAATCATATTTATTGGCCATGTATGTTTGCACATACATGGAATTTGACTCCGGTTTCGTGGCTCTCTCAGTGTACTTAACTTAGAATAACAACATTACAACACAACAATCTTCAGATATATACACAAGGATTGACTTGTACAGGTTAATTAAGAGGTGCAGTGATGCAGAGAATATATCAGAGATGCTGAAATAGATGTTAGCAGGTTACTTACATACATGCCTGAGGTAGATCGACATGACGGAGTGTACCAGTATACATACAATATACAGTACAGTATGTACAAAAATGTTGGATTTGTTTGACAGTGTTAAGTGTTCATTTCAATGACAGTCCGCAGAAAGAAACTGTTTCTATATCTGGTTGTTTTGGGGTACAGTGCTCTGTACCTCTCCCTACCAGAGGGGAGGAGTTGGAACAGGTTGTGACCAGGGTGTGATGGGTCTGCAGTGATGTTGCCTGCCCATTTCCAGAGGTGTATAAGTCCTGAATGGAGGGCAAGTTGGCACCAGTGATTTTCTCTGCAAACTTAACTGGCCGTTGTAGTCTGTCCCTGTCCTGTGTGATGACTGATCCAAACCAGACAGTGATGGATGTGCAGAGGACAGACTGGATTATTGCAGTGCAGAACTGAATCAACAGTTCCTGAGGCAGGTTGAATTTCGTGAGCTGGTGGAGAAAGTACATCACTGCTGGGCCTTTTTGGTGACTGTGTCTATGTTGGATGCCCACCTGAGGTCCTGCAAGATTGTGGAACCCAGAAATCTGTAGGTTTTCACCACGAACACCGTGCTGTTGAGTATGGTGGGGGTGGGGGGCAGTGTTGGGGGACTCTTCTTGAAGTCCATCTCCACAAGTTTGAGCGTTTTCAGCTCCAGGTTGTTATGGCCGCACCAGAGGGCCAGCTGATCAACCTCCCGTCTATATGCAGACGCGTCACCATCCAGGACAAGGCCAACGATGGTTGTGTCCTCCGCAAACTTCAGGCGTTTAATTAACCATACACCTTTACGTTTGCCTTCACCACCTTTCTCTTCACTTTACGTCACATCTTCTTGTACTCCTGTCTACTTTCTTCATCTCTTTGACTAACTCACTTCTTCTTTGCCAACCTCTTCCTCTGTGTACTACCTCGTTCCAGCACCACGTCCCCTTGTCTTATGCAAACTGCCGTGAGCATTAACTAGAATTTAAATGGCAATGTGTACTATTCACAGAGGATTGGGGAATGGTTGGCTGCAATCACAGTATTGTAAGATGGTGACAGATGTACTTAGCCCCCCCCCGGTGAACCTGAACACGCCCGTGCTCGGGCATACACTAGATGCCACTTGAGCGGTCCTGGACATTTTGGGAAGATCTGCATTACTGGTTGTTTCCTAAATTTGGCAATTTCTCTGAACTAGAAAAAAAAAAGAGGATGTGATTTTTGGTATGCTTGTGAAAGATGGAGCACATGATTTGGCAATTAACACAATTGTTATTCTTGGGAAAGTTCTTTTTACATAAGAACAGATTACCGAAAACGCAACCAAGCTTCTGCATGTTTCATAGGGAACGGTGTCATCAAAAGCGTTATAAAAATGTGACTTGATTGATTGATTGATTGATTGATTGGTTGGTTGGTTGGTTGGTTGGTTGATTGATTGATCGCTGAGGTTCGTGGAGAAAAACGCTATGATACGCTCTGACTTGATAAGAAATTGAACTTGCAGAAAACCCCTAGGACTCCCCTCCCTTGAATTGATGTATTTAATTTTATATATTTAATTTTCTTTACCTTTATTTCCCCCTCGTCCTTTTGTTTTACGCATTCGTACGTCGAATTTAAACGGTTCAACAAAACGAAAAAAAATCTCGGGGTTTTGGAAATCCTACGTAACCGGAAATACCTCAAACCAACATCTCGCGATATCTGTATCCGGCAAGTCAAACTTGACTGTGGCCATGTGTATTTTGAGCCGGAGCGACATAGTCAGCGTTACATAGAGAGATCGTGTTTTAAGTGGATTTACAAGGCGCGGAATATTGCCCGTCCGTGTGTGGTAGATGTGCTGTTTTGTTTCGACATTTCGTCCGTTGACTTCTTTCGAATTACAGTTTGATTTTACGGTTTGATCTTACGCGGGTCATTAGCAATACTAGCTACAGCTGGTTCCCATCTGTCGGTCAGTCTTCTTCTGCCGTCGTCAATGGTCCGGACCTAGCAAGCGATGTTAAAAACTCGACCGCTGCTAAGTGCCTTAGTAAACTCGAGACTGCTGACGTTCAGAAGCAACGGTGAGTACGTTGGACAACGAGCAAAGATGATAAATGCCCGCTGGGGTTTACTAACGTGGGCTGGACCTGTTCCTCTTCCGTCCACCAGTGTTTCTCAACCGGGGGTCCGCGGACCCCTAGTGGTCCGTGGTGTAATTGCAAGGGGTCCGTGAAAATGAAATATCTTTAAAAAAAAGATCCTATGACATTTATAGAAACAGGATTATTTTACTCAAATGTGACTGAGACCTTTATCTACCTAAACTATAAAGGGTAACAGGACTTTTTTCCTCTAATTACATCTGTTTCACAAGTGTAATTTATTGTATTTTAATAAGAGATCTCGCTCCCGTTTGCATTGTTAAAAGTTACTGCATAAAAATTCTGTTGTTACATATATCTGAAAGTTACTGAATACATATTCTGTTTTGTTACATATATCTGAAAGTTACTGAATACATATTCTGTTTTGTTACATATATCTGAAAGTTACTGCATAAGAACTCTGTTTTGTTAACTATATCTAAGTTACAACTGATAGCTCTTATTTTTGCCCCAAAGAGTGAATAAATGCTGTAATGCAATTTAAAATGCTGTTTCTATCAAATTGCAACCCCCTTCCCCCAAGATCAGGTGGAGGGGTCCTCAGGGTAGATCAAAAATACGCAGGGGGTCCAGGACCCCAAAAAGGTTGAGAACCACTGCATACCGTAAATGTATGAATATCACACCCATGAGGACCAAATTTCTGCCAGGACTGTTTCATTGATCAACCTTTTTTGGGGGGTCTAGCCCAGTATGTGCCCCGTCTCTTCGTGACGTTGTTAATCTGAAATGGGCTCGCACATGTGTACCAAAGACAGACACAAGGAATAAACCAACATGTATCTTTTTACCCGTTTTCAATCAGCTATTGTGTCTTTGAATGTATACTCATGTTCCCGAAGGTCTCTGCAGTCCCGCCGGTGGGGTGATGTGCAGGGGTGCACAGCTCCGCTAACTTGAGCCAAATATAGATACTCCTGCTCAACTATTGCTCCCAGTACAAGTGAAAGTTGTTCAGTCACATTTTTTATTTGAGTCAAAGTACTGGAGTACTTGCTTTTAAACATACTCAAGTATTCAAAAGTACATTTTCTTTTTAATGTCAACGCATTGCTGTATTGCTGCCACAGTGCATTTATACAGAACTTAATGACTGAAACAACCTGCTGAATGCACTGACTTGCTTGGAGAGGCTGTGGGATAAAAAAGCTTGCAGAATATGATACCAAGCCTATAGAAATGCATATAGAATCACAGTTGAATTGACAAAAGGACAGCCATTTAATTTTTCATTTGACAGTTCTCAATTTTTTTATTCAACACAACAATAAAACAATTTAATAAAACAACCAACCTACCTTAAAATCCCAGTTACACGCCTCTAGTGTTATAACTGCCCAGACAAACGAACTCAGTAGTATTAATTCACAACAAAATACATTGTTATACAATGAAGTATTGGTTAATTTTGAGGTAACATCCACTCAGTTTTAAAGTTCAAAAGAAGTGCACTTCTGCTGTCAGTGCTGACAATTTGTTGTGGCTGACTTCTACTGCACTGTCCATCCCACAGGTCTCAGGTGGTGACAGGTGAGACAATTCTCAGTCTGGTCAAACTTGAAGAACTTCTTATTCAACTTCACTAGAAGCTGGTTTTCAAAGTTGGGTGAATTAATTCTTCCCCTTCTTGGGCTGAAGATCAATCCAGCTGCACTAAAAAGCCTTACACAGGCAGAGGAGACAGGTAGGGCTGTAATATTCTTTTGCTGTGAAACGTTTTCTTAAAATGTAGGAGAACGGAGGAGAAACTGATTGCAGCCGTTGTTGGCTTTCCTGTCCTGTACGATGCATCCCTGTCCATTTACAGGGACATTTAAAAAAAAAATAAATGCATGGAGGCAGATCTCGGAGATTGTTGGGATGAGTGGTGAGGTTTAATCAAGTGAATGGCAGATTTGAGCAGTTGTCAATGATCCCATCCCCATCCCATTATCCAAGCCGCTTATCCCAGTTGGGGTTGCGGGATCCCAGCAGTCATTGGGCGGCAGGTGGGGAGACACCCTGCCACCCAATGACTCCGAATGAATCAGTTGTCAATGATGCAAGCTAAAAGTCATCATGAACAGTACGTAGCCTATGTGAATGATTGTGAGCAGGACTATTTTTTTTAGAGAAGTGAATCAGCTAAAATGAAACCATTCATATAAAACACTTCTGGTGGTATTGTCTCTGTGCATGGATAGTGGCGATTGCGAATGCTACTTCGTAGTCCATGGTGAAAACAGTAGTGTTTGAAGCAAGATCACACTATTTACAGGAAAATAAACTCCCTCCTAAAAAAAATTTTCAGCAGGAATGTACCCTATTTGTGGGTTCATGCATATATTGGGTGATATAGTAATAGACCTGCCTTTAAGAAAATATAAACAAAAAAGCCCACAATGAATACAGCAGAGACAATGTAAATATAACATAAATGATATAAAATATAATATATATAAATTTATTAGTATATACATTTTTATATATATATAAAAATGTATATTGCAGCGCAGTGGTTAGCACGTTCCCCTCACAGCAAGAAGTTCCTGGGTTCGAGCCCCGGGGTAGTCCAACCTTGGGGGTCGTCCTCTGTGTGGAGTTTGCATGTTCTCCCCATGTCTGCATGGGTTTCCTCTGGGGGCTCCGGTTTCCTCCCACAGTCCAAAGACATGTAGGTCAGGTGAATCGGCCATATTAAGTTGGCCCTAGGTATGAATGTGTGTGTGTGTGTGTGTGCATGCATGTATGTCAGCCCCGTGTGCTGACCTGGCGGGCTGTCCAGGGTGTCTCCCCGCCTGCCGCCCAGTGACTGCTGGGATAGGCTCCAGCATCCCCGCGACCCTGAGAGCAGGATAAGCATCTCAGATAATGGATGTATGGATAATATATACATTTTCTTTACAAAATTGATGCATCTCCCGTCAGTACATTTGCAGCCCACTTCCTCACAACTACGTTAGCTGCAGCAAGCGACACAGCGACTTGGCGACATACAGCGATACAGTCGCTGCCGGTGTGAGCGCAGGGTAACGGGAACCTTCAACGAAATGTAGTGGAGTCAAAAGTACAATATTTTTCTTTCAAATGTAGTGGAGTAAAAGTCATAAGTTTCCAAAAAAATTAATACTCAAGTAAAGTACAGATACTTGAAAAATGTATGTAATTACAGTACTCAAACAAATGCACCTCGTTACTGTCCACCATGACGTTTTTTGTTTTTTGGGGGTTTTTTCCCCCTTTTCCTCCCCAATTGTATCCGGCCAATTACCCCACTCTTCCGAGCCATTCCGGTTGCTGCTCCACCCCCTCTGCCGATCTGGGGAGGGCTGTTGACCGACCATAGGAGGCGCTAGTGCAGTGACCAGGACACATACCCACATCTGGCTTCCCACCTGCAGACATGGTCAATTGTGTCTGTAGGGATGCCTGATGAAGCCAGAGGTAACACGGGGATTCGAGCCGGCGAGCCCTGTGTTGGTAGCCAACACAATAGACCCCTACGCCACCTGGACGCCCCTATGTTTATGTTTATATCAAACATTTCGACGAGCCGTGTTGCTTTTGAGTTAGAAGGTATCACCGTCTGCTGCATGTCCTCGTTGTGCGTTACAGTAACCTACAGCAGACGGAGCCGCCCACCAACTCAAAATCCACTCTAAATATATCATTTCAACGTTTGTTTCATCCCAGTGTTCTGATAATTTATGCTACCTCGTCAAAAAATGTTACCGTAGCGCGAATCAATAGCAGCTTAATTCTAACCTCTCCTAACCATGTGCAGAACTGCTCAGTAGCACATCTCATAGGTAGCACATATCAACAGACCACCGGCTAAACACTTAAAAGAAACTGTGGGGAACTCTGGGAACGTAAGTACCCCTTTAAAGGTGCAAAAACAGATTGAAAACGGATAAAAAAGTGACCTTATCATTTATCCCTCATGTCCGTCTATTGTAATCTTGTGTTACCCTATCTCAGAGTTACAGGTGAAGAAGAGATTGGGTCGCGTACAAGGCTAATTTTGGTCAAGCCAATTGATTTGATATACTGTCCAAAAATGTCTGTACTACTTCCTGTTCAGGTGTTTGAATACTTATTGCAACCGATCCCCAAGGTGATGTCTTCAGGTTATCCGGATGTGAGAGTTTAGCAGTGCTCTTTATCCTGAATGAAGTAGGGCCGGGGAAGCAGAAGACAGTTGTCTCGAATACGTATGTTTAAAGAATATTGTACTTTTTACAGGTTGCCCTTATTTTTGCACAATGAGCGAAGACTCTAAATCCACCCAATCGCCACCAAAAGTCAAGAGAATCGAAGACAGCGAGAGTGTGCCTGAGCCCGCTGCCAAAAAAATCAAGTTAGATGGAGAACATACAGAAGAAGAAAAGAAATATCAAAAAAAGAAAGTGGCCCTTTTAATGGCATACTCTGGAAAGGGATACCATGGAATGCAGGTTAGTGTCAAATAATAATAATAATGATAATGATAATGATATCAAAATTAGGAGCTGGTGAGAAATGTTTCAGCAAACAGCATTCTTCAGTGCCTGTGCTGTTCTTAAAAGAATACAATGATGATGAATGAGTGATGTTTATTATGATAATTTGTTTATTATTGCTGGGTTGTCGTGTTGTTATTCTATGTTAAGTACGCTGAGAGAACCATGAAACGGAGTCAAATTCCATGGATGTGCAAACCTACATGACCAATCAACATGATTCTGATCTGATTATAATGTTCAAATTAGATATTTAAGATTCAGTTTTATTTACCAAATATCTTCACTTACCCTGGATTTGACTTGTTGTGCGATAGCAACAGTTTGGCGGGCCAGAGAGTAAAGAAATTAAGGGAAAATGTTTATTTGTAAAAAATGAATAAGGTCATACTTAGAGTTTTACAAATGAGAAGGGACCTGCAGACTAACGGACCAAAAAAAAAATCCTGATAAATTGAGCTACTTCACCATCTCAATCTGGCTACATCTCATCCATCCATCAGGCGGGACGTGAACCCGGATCTCCTGCACCACGGGCGACTACGTTAACCAGTCGACTGTAAACCTGGGGTTTACTGGGGACCCTTAACTTTACTGGGGCAGTACAGTGGTGCAGTGGTTAGCGCGGTCGCCTCACAGCGAGAAGGTCCAGGGTTCGAGCCCTGGGGTAGTCGAACCTTGGGGCGTCGTCCCGGCTTGTCCTCTGTGTGGAGTTTGCATGATCTCTCCATGTCTGCGTGGGTTTCCTCCGGGGGCTCCGGTTTCCTCCCACAGTCCAAAGACATGTAGGTCAGGTGAATCGACCGTACTAAATTGTCCCTAGGTATGAATGTGTGTGTGTGTGTGTGTGTGTGTGTGTGTGTGTGTGTGTGTGTGTGTGTGGGCCCTGTGATGGCCTGGCAGCCTGTCCAGGGTGTCTCCCCGCCTGCTGCCCAATGACTGCTGGGACAGGCATCCCCGCGACCCTGAGGGCAGGATAAGCAGTTTGGATAATGGATGGATGGAAGCTATTACTGTCAATTATTCTACCAAATTATGTTGTCATACAACATTTGAAGGACACTTTAAGAAATAAAATACTTTTTTTTAAAATTTCAATTCCACTTTGTTGTAAAGCACAACAGGTTTTTAAAAAGTGCTGTATAAATAAACGTTATTCTGATGATGATGAGGATAATGATGATGATGTTGATCGGTCCGAAAGCCTTCAGACCCAACCTGATATATTGCATTTAAGAAATAGTCTTGTTGTGGGTAAAAAAATTAATATTATTACAATTGTATGGATGCAGCCAAGTCATGCCTAATAGGACAAATAATGTGATGAGGAAGATTAACTGAGTGAATTAGCAGCGCCAGGCTCCGATTGTTTGCCGTCTTTCATTTTTTTGCTCAAAATATACAGCAAAAGTTTAAACTCATCCTCATTATGTGGGGAAATGTAAATGTCTCAACACTAGAGTTTGTAATTATCAACCCGAACCCTGTATGGCTCGACCCGATTGGACTGGTTCAAGGTTCAGATTATTTCATTATTCCAGCGGGTTTGACAGGGTCAGGCTCTGTGCTGCAGTGGATAAATTAACTTGAACCTGAAGTTGAACTTGAACGTGCGAGCGGGCGGGGTGCTCTCCCACTGGCTACATTTATTATTGAAATAAAATGTCATTTATGTTTCAGAGAAACTGTGGAAACAACCAGTTTCGCACTATTGAAGATGATTTGGTGACGGCGCTCGTCAAATCTGGCTGCATCCCCGAAAACCATGGAGACGATATGAAGAAGATGTCTTTCCAAAGATGTGCCAGAACAGATAAGGTCTGAAGTGGCACCACATCAAATACAGTAATCCCGAGGTTGTCTGGAGCAATAAACCATCCACAAAAACCGCTAAAAGTTTTTATTCCCCACCTCGAACCTCTGCTCCTAATTGGTTATGTAATCACTTTGGGTGTTTAATAGCTTAACAGCACCTTCTCATATGAAGGCTAATTAATATATATTGTTTGCATGTTTTTCTTGTCATATCCTGTTATCACAGATGTTATCTCACTGTCTGCCCCCCCCCATTGTCAGGGTGTGTCTGCAGCCAACCAAGTGGTGTCTCTCAAGCTGTGGTTGATTGACGACATGATTGGAAAAATCAACGAACATCTACCACCGCAGATCAGAGTGCTTGGTGAGACATTGCTTCTGTCTTGTACAATGGAAAGTATTTGTACAAACCCCAATTCCAATGAAGTTGGGACGTTGTGTAAAACGTGAATGAAAACAGAATATAATGATTTGCAAATCCTTTTCGACCTATATTCAATTGAATACACTACAAAGACAAGATATTTAACGTTCAAACTGATAAACTTTATTGTTTTTTGCAAATATTCACTCATTTTGAATTTGATGCCTGCAACACGTTCCAAAAAAGCTGGGACAGGGGCAACAAAAGACTGGGAAAGTTGAGGAATGCTCAAAAAACACCTGTTTGGGACATTCCACAGGTGAATGGGTTAATTGGAAACAGGTGAGTGTCATGATTGGGTATAAAAGGAGCATCCGTGAAAGGCTCAGTCGTTCACAAGCAAGGATGGGGCGAGGTTCACCACTTTGTGAACAACTGCGTGAACAAATAGTCCAACAGTTTAAGAACAGTGTTTCTCAGCGTACTATTGCAAGGAATTTAGGGATTTCATCATCTACACTCCATTATATCATCAAAAGATTCAGAGAATCCGGACAAATCTCTGCACGTAAGCGGCAAGGCCAAAAACCAATATTGAATGCCCGTGACCTTCGATCCCTCCGGCGGCACTGCATTAAAAACCGACGTCATCCTGTAAAGGATATTACCACGTGGGCTCAGGAGGACTTGGGAAAACCATCGTCTGTTAACACAGTTCGTCGCTAAATCTACAAGTGCAAGTTAAAACTCTACCATGCAAAGCGAAAGCCATATATCAACAACACCCAGAAACGCCGCCGGCTTCTCTGGGCCTGAGCTCATCTGAGATGGACTGACGCAAAGTGGAAAAGTGTGCTGTGGTCTGACGAGTCCACATTCAAATTGTTTTTGGAAATCATGGACGTCGTGTCCTCCGGGCTAAAGAGGAAAAGGACCGTCCAGATTGTTATCAGCACAAAGTTCAAAAGCCAGCATCTGTGATGGTATGGGGGTGTGTTAGTGCCCATGGCATGGGTAACTTGCATATCTGTGAAGGCACCATTAATGCTGAAAGGTACATACAGGTTTTGGAGCAACATATGCTGCCATCCAAGCAGCATCTTTTACAGGGACGTCCCTGCTTATTTCAGCAAGACGATGCCAAGCCCCATTCTGCACGTGTTACAACAGCGTGGCTTCGTAGTAAAAGAGTGCGGGTACTGGACTGGCCTGCCTGCAGTCCAGACCTGTCTCCCATTGAACATGTGTGGCGCATTATGAAGCGCAAATACGACAACGGAGACCCCGGACGGTTGAGCAACTGAAGTCGTACATTGAACAAGAATGGGAAAGAATTCCACCTACAAAGCTTCAACAATTAGTGTCCTCAGTTCCCAAACGCTTATTGAGGGTTGTTAAAAGGAAAGGTGGTGTAACACAGTGGTAAACACGCCCCTGTCCCAGCTTCTTTGGAACGTGTTGCAGGCATCAAATTCAAAATGAGTGAATATTTGCAAAAAACAAAGTTTATCAGTTTGAACATTAAATATCTTGTCTTTGTAGTGTATTCAATTGAATATAGGTGGAAAAGGATTTGCAAATCATTGTATTCTGTTTTTATTTACGTTTTACACAACGTCCCAACTTCATTGGAACTGGGGTTCGTAGTTATTAGATCCGTCTGGGCTGATATTAATTTAAGAAAAATCTTTTTTTTGTTGCTGTTTGCATAACCATCTAATTGACGTGTTACTTAAGTAAATATAATGTAATGAACCAGACAAATTCTCTATTTTACTGGATATAATTTAGTCCACCTCAGTAGCCTCCTATCAGCTGTTGTGCTGTATCTAGCTGCTGGGGCGTCCGGGTTAGCGTAGCGGTCTATTCCGTTGCCTACCAACACGGGTGTCGCTGGTTCAAACCCCCTTGTTACCCTACGGCTTGGTCGGGCATCCCTACAGACACAATTGGCCGTGTGTGCGAGTGGGAAGCCGGATGTGGGTATGTGTCCTGGTCGTTGCACTGGTGCCTCCTCTTGTCAGCCGGGGCGCCTATTCAGGGGGGAGGGGGAAGAACTGGAAGGAATAGCGTGATCGTCCCACACACTACGTCGCCCTGGTGAAACTCACTGTCGGGTGAAAAAAAGTGGCTGGCGACTCCACATGTATCGGAGGAGACATGGTAGTCTGCAGCCCTCCCCGCATCGGCAGAGTGGGTGAAGCAGAGACCGGGACGGCTCAGAAGAGTGGGGTAATTGGCCAAGTACAATTGGGGAGAAAAAGGGAGAAAAATTTCAAAAACAAAATGCTAGCTGCCTCAAACAGGAATTTAGAGATAGACTCTTGGTTGCAGCAGTGTAGCTGAAGGCTTTTGCACACCAAGTCAGACTTTTTCGTCATAATATGTTGCTCGTTAAATGGACATGACCTCACATTTTGGACAGTTTTGATTGCCTGCATTTTTAAAAAAACATTTTTTTTTACGCATCCATTCAAGGAGCACACACATAGAGCACGTGTGTGTGTGTGTGTGTGTGTGTGTGTGTGTGTGTGTGTGTGTGTGTGTGTGTGTATGTGTGTGTGTATGTGTGTGTGTATGTGTGTGTGTGTGTTTTCCTGCCGTAGACCTATCAGTTGCAGCTTGATTGTGTTAATTGGTTAGAGTTAGTTTTCACTGCTCCTGACACCCTCTCAGAATTGAATTTACCCTGTAGGCCCTATTTCATTTTTATTTTTCTTCCCAGAAAGAGAAAACATTTGAATATGCTACTTAAAGTTATAGTGATTGCCAAGGTGGACTCAAGTTCTGTTTCACATAGGCTTCACCATCTAGCTTTACCTTGTGGGTCCAATCCCAGGCGCAGATTTTCATATTGAAAATGTCCCCTCATGCACCTACTCACTGGGCCATGCCCATAAGTACCAATATATAATGCCGGCATGGCAGGAATTCACCCTTCAAATCTTTCACTGAAAGAGCTACTTACCTACCATTTTGGCCTCCTCCACATGGAGTTGAAAGAGGACAGACTTTGAATTTGTTGTACCCTATCCAAGCGCTGTTTTATGTCAGACGCAAAGTGGCTGTTAGGTCCACACAGCAACTGTTGGTGTGTTATGGAGACGTGTCCCAAGGCCAAGCTCTGTCCAAACAGCGTCTGTCTCATTGGTTGTGCAAGGGCATAGTCTGAGCATTTGCCAACATGCGCCCCGGCCTCAGCGGGAATCGGAGCACACTCGGTGCATGGCCTGTCAGCTTTGTCCACAGTGTTTGGGGGAGTACTAGTGGAAGACATGCACAGCTTGCCCATTTATCCATTTCCACTTGATGAATATGTCCAAAACCTCTTTCTGTCACTTGGTTTTGAGTGCAGCATTTCCTAACCAGGCTGCTGACTCATTCTAGTGGACCTGGTGGGCACTCAGCTGGTGGTTATAACTGTATTCCGCTCACGCTCACTGTTCTGGCACTTTACGCACAGGACTTCCTCTGTCTATCTCACTCAGTTTCAATTTGTAACCCCACTTAATGGGTCTCCCTACGATTATAGCACTTGAGTTACCTTAGTAACTATCAATTTTTGTAGCAGAAGTAGCACTCTTCAGTATCATAGGAGTAAGCAAAAAAGGTAATAGTTAGGGTTCAAGCCCGAAGGGCAAACTCATGCATGGGCCTGGTGCAGATTTGGCCACAAATCAATGACATTTTGTCCAAACACCACCAAACTTGGTGGATATTTTTAAATAAACTGTTGAAGCTTTCAGCTTCTAATGGTCTGTGTTGGCTTGAACCCCAGAATCGCTGCTTGCAGCTACAATTTCAATATTAGATTTTGTAATGAACTTTTTTTTTTAATTAATCATGTATGAAAGAGCCAGATTCATCACTTTAAACAGATTGTTTGATCCCAACAACCAGATTATTTAAACCATTGTTGGTATAGGAAAGTTTCCATCTGGTGGCTTTTGGTGAGTATTTTGCAGTTGATCACTATAACCGTGATCATTATAAGCAGTTTCCTTCGTAATTATAACTAAATACTTTTGTTGATAAATTAAAGATATTGAAATGGTGAATGGTAAAAATAATTCTGCATTGAACTTTATGATAGATTAAACAGTGTGGGTTTAGGTTTTGACAGTCATTGTTTCTTTTCACCAAACTAAACTAGAGCAGAGCTGTGGAGGAAATTGATGTGAGAAAGCCTTACAAAAAATACCCTGGCTTATGTTCTTACAGGTTGTAAACGAGTGACACAAAGCTTCAATTGCAAGAACAACTGTGATGCACGCACATATTCTTACATGCTGCCAACAGTGGCCTTTGCCCCAATGGACTATGATATCCAAAATTCAGCAGCCTTCCGACTTGAACCAAACACACTTCAGCGGATCAACCAACTCTTTGCCCTCTACAAGGGTACCCATAAATTCCACAACTTCACTTCTCAGAAGAGCCCGCAAGACCCTAGTGCGCGCCGCTACATCACAGAGATGTCCTGCGGAGAGCCATTCCTTTCAAGCGATGCCGAGTTTGCTGTGATCACTGTACGAGGCCAGAGCTTCATGCTGCACCAGATCCGGAAGATGATAGGTCTGGTGATTGCTGTAATCAAGGGTTATGCCAAGGAGGATATAATGGAGCGCAGCTGGGGACATGACAAGTTGGATGTGCCCAAAGCTCCTGGGCTAGGCCTTGTATTGGAAAAGGTGCACTTTGATAGGTACAACAAACGTTTCGGTGGTGATGGCCTCCATGAATGCCTGGAATGGAACCAAGAGGAGGAGGCTGTTAAGGCCTTCAAAGAGGCTTATATCTACCCCAGCATTGTGGAGACAGAGCGTCAGGAAGGGTCCATGATTAACTGGATGGCCACACTTCCTATCCATGATTTTAAAACTACAACTACTGAAACAAAGTGAAAAAGGAATCACTAGCAAGTGAGTGGATTTCATGATGGGGTAATAGTCAAGTCAGGTCAATTCAATTTGTATAGCCCAATATAAAAAATTTGCCTCGGGGGGCTTTAAAGCAACAAAACATCCTGTCCTCACACCCTCACATCGGATAAGGAACAACTCCCTAAAAAAAAAAAAAGCCTTTAGTAACAGGGAGAAAAAATAGGAAGAAAGCTCAGAGAGAGCAACAGAGGAGGGATCTCTCTCCCAAGACAGACAATGTGCAATGGATGTTGTGTTTACACAATTTACAGAATACAAAATTGAAAGAGGATAACAGAATTATTATGGAATTATAAAATATAGGAAGAATACCATGAGGATGATGCCAAGCAGTGTCCAGACACCACCGGAACTACCCAGGACCTGTGCCATGTGACCAGCATCACCACGTTGTCAAAAAAAAAGTTTTTTGTCACACGTGAGAGAAGCATATAACATTGAAACAGGATAACACAATTATATGGATTTATAAGATATGTAAAAAGAAAATATGATGAGGGGGATGCCAAGCAGTGTCCAGGTGGCGACCACCATCAGCATGGAGACCTGGGAGGAGGACAGACTGCATGTGCACACAAGGGAGACTCGCATAACGCCATTCACACACACAAGAAGAGAAAGGAGAAGACATCATTCAGAGAGAAAAAAGAGACAGAAACTGACCCGCTATGCATTACAGGTTGTGAAGTACTCAACGTAAAGGCAACTAATTGTAGGCTAAGGCAAAAAGAGGAGTTTTAAGTTTGGATTTAAAGAACTCAACAGACTCTGTCTGATGGCACCGGGCAGATTATTCCACAAGAATGGGGCTCGATAGGAAAAGGCCCTGCCACCAGCTGACTTCTTTTTAACCCTGGGTACACATGGGAGCCCTGTATTTTCAGAGTGAGGAGCTCAAGATGGATTATAAAGTTTGAGATCAGACAGGTAAGATTGGGTAAGCCCATTTAGGATTTTATAAGTCAGCAGAAGCACCCTGAAGTCATCTAACATGGATAAGAGGCCAATGAAGGGAGGCAAGAATTGGTGTAATATGGTCAAGTTTTCTAGTTTTAGTTAGGATTCTAGCAGCAGCATTCTGAACCATACGAAGACTTTTAGTATTAGCAGGTGGCAGACCTGAAAACAGAAGAAACAAATGACGTATTAAAGTCTCTGTGTCAGCCATGGACAGGAAAGACCAAATTTTAGCTGTTATATAAATGAAAAAAGGCAGTCTTGGTGATTTCTTTAATGTGCTTATCAAAGGAAAGGCTGAGGTCAAATGTAAAACCAAGATTTTTGGCTGCCACACTTTGTGAAATCAGAGTTTTTGGTTGTTATTGTTACTCGATCAAATTGGTGTCAGCGTCTAGCAGGGCCAATGACCAGCATCTTGGTTTTATCCAAATTTAAAAGCAGAAAGTTTAGTGATATCCAATTTTTCACAGCAGCCAAGCAGGCTCTAAATTAGTCATTTGAGTATGATCATCAGCCCTTACAGGCACATACAGCTGAGTATCATCAGCATAGCAGTGGAAATTTATTCCATAACTGTGTATAATTTGGCCAAGAGATAAAATATAAAGAGAGAAAAGTAGAGGGCCAAGAACTGAGCCCCGAGGTACACCATATTTAACGTCAGAGAATTTTGATGTAATATTACTATAGCAGACACAATGTGTTCTTCCAGATAAATTGGACTTGTGCCAAGAGCAAGCTAAGCCAGAGGAACCAAAATTACAAATTAATCTGTCAAATAGTATACAGTGATCAATGATGTCAAAGGCTGCGCTGAGGTCCAGTAGTAAAGCACAGAAGTGGAATCAGAGTCCATAGCTAGTAAAAGATTGTTCACCACTCTGGTCAGAGCAGTTTCAGTGGAGTGACAGGCCCTGAAAGCCAGTTGAAAAGGTTCATATAGATTTCTTCTATATGGGTCGAAAGTTGTTGATACACTACTCTCTTGTACTTTAGAATAGAATGGAAGATTAGAGACTGGTCAATAGTTACTAAGAGACCCTGGATCAAGGTGTGGTTTTTTTTTCAAGTCGAGGTTTAACCACAGCTGTCTTAAAACTGCTGGGAGCAGTGGCAGTAGTAAGTGATAAATTAACAATGTCTAGCATTGTAGGGCTCAGAAAAGGACAGATGTTTTTAAAAAGTATTGCTGGTAAAGGGTCAACTAGGCAAGTAGTTGGTTTAGAAGCTGACATGAGCTTAGTCAAAGTATCAAGAGAGATGGTCTAAATCTTACATTGATAATTTCTTCAGAATCTAAAAAAATAAAGCCACTTTATATGACATTGTATGCTTTGAATGAATTTGTTCTCTGCATTTAACCCATTCTATTGTAGTGGCCAACTGCAGCGCCTGGGGACCAATTCCAGTTCTTCTTTCCATTGCCTTGGTCAGGGGCACAGGCAGGAGTATTAACCGTAACTACTACTACTACTACTACTTTTGGCTGCTCCCGTTAGGGGTTACCACAGTGGATCATCCATTTCCATCTCGTCCTGTCCTTCGCATCTTCCTCTGTCATGCCAGCCACCTGCATGTCATCCCTCACCACAGCCATAAACTTCCTGTTTGGCCTTCCTCTTTTCCTCTTCCCTGGCAGATCCATATTCAGAATCCTTCTTCCGGTATACACAGCATCTTTCCTCTGCACATATCCAAACCATATCAAAAAAAAAAAGTGGGCGGCACATGGCCCAGTGGTTTGAACTGTTACCTCACAACAAGAAGGTTCTGAGTTCAAACCCCAGGCTGTCCCAGGTCCTTTCTGAGTGGAGTTTGCATGTTCTCTCCATGTCTGTGTGGGTTTACTTCAGGTGCTCCCGGTTTCCTCCCACCAACAAAAAGATAGGCATGTTAGGTTTAATACTCCTCCTGCCTGTGCCCCTGACCAAGGCAATGGAAAGAAGAACTAGAGTTGGTCCCCGGGCGCTGCAACTGTCCACTGCTCCTATACAATAGGATGGGTTAAGTGCAGAAGACAAGTTTCATTGTAACTTGTACAATGACAAAAAAAGGGGATTTCTTTGTTCTTCTCTCTCATTTTCTTCATTCATCAGCACCTCAAAATACTCCTTCCAAGATGGAAAGAGTACTTTGAAGTACTAAACAAACTCTCCTCATTTCTCAGCACATTTCTATCTCAATCCTTGATCGCCCTAAGCTGCTGCACATCCTTCCCAACTCGGTCCCTCTGTCTAGCCAATCAGTACATGTCTTTTTCTCCTTCCTTAGTGTCCAACCTCTCATACAACTCACCATACGCTTATCCTTCCTCTGTCCAGATGACACACCAAGTACCCTTCCAGCTGTCTCCCTCACTATTTCTGCAGTGGTTGCCCAGCTATCCGGCAACTCATCACCACCACCCAGTGCCTGTCTTAACTCCTCCCTGAACTCTACACAACAGTGTTCCTAATTCAACTTCCACCATTTGATCCTTGGCTCTGCCCTCACTCTCTTCCACCTCCCCGGTGTCAAACGTCATCCTACACACCACCATCTGATGCTGCCTAGCTGTGTTTTGCCCTGCCACCACCTTGCAGTCTTCAATCCCTATCAGATCGCACCTCTTACATAAGATAGTCTACCTGTGTGCACTTTGCCCCTCTCTTATACATCACCCTGTGTTCCTCCCTCTTCTTGAAATATGTATTCACCACAGCCATTTCCATCCTTTTTGCAAAATCCACCATCATCTGTCCTTCCACATTCCTCTCCTTAACACCATACCTGTCCATCACCTCCTCATCACCTCTGTTCCCTTCACCAGCCATTGAAATCTGCTCCAGTCACCACTCTCTCCTCCTTGAGTACACTCTGCTCCACTTCATCCAATTCACTCCAGAATTCTTCTTTCCATCTCACGCCCAACTTGCGGGGCATATGCGTTGATAACATTTATCATCACCAATTCAATTTCCTCATATTCATCACTCTGTCTGACACTCTGTTCACCTCCAACATACTCTTAGCCTACTCTTCCTTCAGAATTACCCCTACCCCATTTGTCTTCCTTTCTGCACCATGGTAGAAGAGTTTGAACCCACCTCCGATGCGCCTGGCCTTACTCCCCTTCCACCTGGTCTCTTGCACACACAGTATATCTACCTCCCTTCTCTCCATAATAACAGCTACCTCTCTCCCTTTTCCAGTCATAGTGCCAACATTCAACGTTCTGACTCCTAACTCCACACTTACCCTTCCTCCTCTCTCGTTGCATCTGGACTTGCCTTCCCCCTCTCCTTCTCCTTCGCCCAACAGTAGCATAGTTTCCATCGGCACCCTGCTGGCCAACAGTACCGGTGGCTTTCGTTGGCCTCGACCGATCCGGCATGGAAATCTGATTTATGACCCGCATATTTGCTGTGGCGAAGGTTTAACGCCGGATGCCCTTCCTGATGCAACCCTCCCCATTTATCTGGGCTTGGGAGCGGCACTAAGAATGCACTGGTTTGTGCATCCTCAGTGGCTGGGTTAGTATTAACCCTAACATACATGGCTTCTTTATGGTGGGAGGAAACCGGAGCACCCAGAGGAAACCCGCGCAGACCTGAGAGAACATGCAAACTCCACACAGAAAGGACCTGGGGATGGCCTGGGGTTCGAATCCCAGACCTTCTTGCTGTGAGGCAACAGTGCTAACCACTGAGCCACCGTGCCCACTTTAATTTAAAAAGTAAAAAAAAGAAAAAAGGTACATATGTATTAGTTGATTCCGTCTTCTGGAGAAGTAATTTGGGTATTGCGAGGAAGATGTTGAACAAACAATGGTTATCTGCAAAACATGCAGCAAAATCATTCCCACAAAACGTAGTACAACAAATTTGTTTCACTATTTGAAATGCCACCCACTACAAAATGAAGAATGACTGAAACTCCACATGTCCATATCTCCATGCCACTATTTATTTTTATTAACAGCTGTTAAAATTCTTTGTAAAGTGGTTTTCATTAAAAAAAATAAAATCAAATAAAATAAATGCAGTTTTGCTAAGTTGAGACAGCTGAGACTGAAGAGGTCCCTTAGATGAGTGATGAAATGTTTCTCTCTCAATAAACTTTGTCCAGATAAACTGATTTAACTTTCTGTGATTTTCTTACCTGGATTATTGTGCATACATAAAGGCAGTTTTGTTAGATTTACCTTGGTTGTGATTGCCCTTTTTTGCATGCCAGTTTAAAATTGTTCCAGTAGAAACCACTAATGAATAGAAACAAGAATGTTTTAATGCAGACATACGCCGATCAGCTAAAACATTAAAACCACCAGCCTAATATTGTGTTGGTCCCTCTCGTGCCGCCAAAACAGCTCTGACCCGCCGAGGCATGGACTCCACAAGACCTCTGAGTTGTGCTCTGGTATCTGGCACCAAGAAGCACTCTGGGAAGGAGGCAAGCCAGTAGAAGCAGTGTAGTACTCTGGCCAATGTTCTGCTGGGAAACTTGGGTCCTGGCATTCACCAGGATGTTATCTAGACACGTACCACCTCTAAACATTGTTGCACACCAAGTACACCCCTTCATGGCAATGGTATTCCCTGGTCTTGGCCTCCAAATTCCCCAGATCTCAATCCGATTGAGCATCGGTGGGATGTTCTGGAAAAACAAGTCCGATCCACAGAGGCCCGATCTTGCAACAACGGATCTACTGCTTGGTGCCGGATACCACAGGACAGCTTCAGAGGTCTTGTGGAGTCTGTGTCTCGACGGGTCAGAGCTGTTTTGGTGGCACGAGGGGGACTTGCACAATATTAGGCAGGTGTTTTGTTTTTTCATCTGTTTTTTGCATATCTTAGTTTCTGGCTATGTTTTTCAAATGCAAGATGCATTGAAGTGTATTGTCAAGCCGATAACGTATTTAACCAAGCAATAGAGATGAGATATACTTTATCACTGACCAAACTCGCACACATTCAGGAGCGAATTACAATTTACACAAATGGGGCAAAAAAAGACTTTGCCATCAGCCGTTCCCACTAACTAACAGAACACATCCAAGTTTATCTTTTTTTTTACTTGTTTAACAAGCTGTAATTAAGCAGTTGAGCACAAGCAATACACTTGTTATTGTTGTAATGGTTGCAATCTAAATATGTTGTCAAGCTTCTTTTTTTTTTTTTTTTTAAAAACACCTTCTTACTCAGGTTTTGACAAGATGGAAGTTCTTTGCATGTTGACATTTTTATCTGTGTTGAAGGACATCTTTTAATAGTTGACTCCCTCTCCACGCTTACGTGAGTCACACGCCCTGTTAGTATTTCAGGAGATTGGCTCCCTAATTGTCTCGGTGAACACAGGTTAACAATTATTCCTATTCTGAGTCACTTTTAAGTGTCCGTCCTGTAATCCGAGTGACCAGTTATTTACTTAGCTCGTGCATCAACTGGATTTTTTTTTTAAATAAGGTAGCAGTTGTATCCCTACACCACATCAACTTGTTCTGCACCAGTCTAGGTTGGAATAACCGTGGTGTGGCCATTGTTAAAGGAGAAAATTAGAATGGCCAACAAAATGAGTGGCTCTGCGAGCAAAACCCTCCCCAGAAGTTCATGTCTTGCCACTGGGCTTCTTTCACCGCTACTTGCAGGATGCTGCCGCTGTTGGGCAGTGGCAGCCAGTCAGCAGGCTTGCCAACAAAAGTCTTACCCTTGACAAGCTGCCATCTTATCATAAACACACTGAAGGGCAAGTGGGCAGACTGGTGACAGAAGCTAAGAATTGTCATGACTGCACTCAGATACTCATGAGGGTAACTATACATGAAAACAAAACAAAACAACAGGTCTTAGTAGATATTTTATCGCACCTGTTCAGACATCACAAGTCAGGCTCTTCCAGCTGCTGGAGAAATTGTAGCTCCCAGGAAGCCAATCACCACCACTTGTTTTGGGCCTGCCCAAAAGTAAACACCTTGCTGTGTAAGATTTATATAGAATTAGTGACTATATTTGGGACAAAAATTACTTTTATTTTGAGATGAACTCCTCTTTGGTCTATTACCTGCAACACCCGCAAACATTAATACAAGTTCCTTATTTGGAATATTGAGTGTAGCTGCTAGAGAAGCAATTACAAAGAAATGGCTCAAGCCAGACACCCCATCTTTAGAGGACGGGTATGATATTGTAACGTGCACGGATAACAAGACACGCTGGCCGCTGGCTCGCGGGCCTGACCCTTTAGTCGAGCGGTTAGCGACGTATCCTGCGCTGCGGGCGATACGGGTTCGATTCCCGGCCGCGGCAGTTCCTGTGGTTGCCTCCCGAATTCGCTATAATATCATTAATGAAATTTTTGTGATGGAAAGAATCGCCTCCATGAGGCTTCAGGAAACTAAATTGGAGGAAATTTGGCAGAAATGGAAATTGTATATTTCCCCAAAACGTCCTTTTGTTTAAATTTGTTTGTTATGTTCTTGTTCTTTCCTTTTTTCTTTGATCTCAAATGGAAAAAACACCACATGTTCTGTTTTTTGTGTTCTATGATAGAAATATTTTAAAAAATAAAGAAAAACAAAACAACATGAATAATTCGTGGCATTATCCAAAAATAATAGGGATAAATACAGCTTGCACCCATGCTGCCCGGGCTAGTTTGAGGTGTGCCCTCTCTCTGTCTCTGGCATGCTACTCTATGAAAGAAAGAGGGACTCTCTGGAAATGGAGACTGAACCTGCTGCTTCACTTGCTTAAATATAAATGTTGGAAGGAGGTTAAAGTTCCATTGCACATTAATTTAGTATTAGGCCTTCTCTTGAATGCATATAGCCTAGTTTGCACTTGGCAGCGCTCTTGGTTTTCATGCTAGACTCCAAAAAAAAATAAGAAAAAAAAAAGCCCAGATTTCCCAGGATTTCTCCCATATTTCTATGGCACATTTCCGTTTTCTCCCCTGTTCATTATCACAACCTGTCTGTGCACCACCCAGTGACATTCGGCCTATATCGACGTCCAACAATTTCACATAAATGCACAATTTGAGTATTTTTCCCCCATGTCTTTATGCATGTTCAATAATCGCATAAAGTTGAAGCAGGTCGTCTGGACACAACGTTTACTGAGTAATGAAAGTCGAGTGATGAAAATAAGTGATGAAACCATAGGCGTTTCTAGCCCATTTTGGGGGGTGCTGCAGCACCCCTAAATTGAACCCCAGCACCCCTAAAATTGAAGAGATTTATTATTTTTTTATTTTAGCTGTATGTCCATGTTTAATAAGCTGAAGAAATGTCAAAACCATATCCAGTATATGGTTTAAACGTAATATTTTAATAACAAAAATACAGCACCCCCCATGCTTCGAAAATGGTTTGATCCACCACCCCCCCCAAATTTATCTTGCCTGGCCGGCCAGCACTCTGGGTGCTCAGCACCCCTAAAGCTCCGATCCTAGAATCGCCCCTGGATGAAACGTTTCTCTCAGCAAACGTTGGGTCCAGATGAAGTCATCCAACTTATTGTGATATTGTATTTTTTTTTGCCATAGAATTAAAAATGCAGCTTCAGTGTAGTCCGCGAAATTAAGGATCACAAACTCAGTTTCGTGGACAAGTGTAAGGGTTGCTGCCCGTGTCGTTGACGAAACCGAACGAGGCACGTTTCAGCGTCATCCACGGCGCGGCGGAGTCCTTGCCGTGGGGGTTGAGCGTTACAGTGCGTCTCCCAGCCGCTAGGGGCGCTCTAACGCTGGTCCGTGCATAATTTGTACAGTAAACATGGCGCCGGTCAGGACACGCGACGCGAGTGCGGAAAATGCTCAGGGAAATAAAGCGAAAAGAGCAAAAATAGACGTGAAAAGCGCCGCCGATCAGCTAATTACCAGCAGGAAAAGCGCCAACGGTGTTTTCGATGTTCTGGAGTGTTTACAGGTACGTACACAGAGGCGCGCCACACTTTTCTGATGGGGCTCTCGGGTCTCAGGCTCGACTCCGAAAACAGAGCTAGGCTCGTTTATCAGAGCGAGCCGGTCGCGTGCTGTCTGTTAAACCGAGGCTGCCCTCGTCACGACGTTTCCCATGTTTCATTTTCAGTCGGAGAAGGAGGGTGAAGTTATCAGCGCCGTCAGTGCATGCGGCAGGCTGTTCGGCACTTTCTTGGAGAGGGGAGACCTGTTCGTCGGAAGACTGGCGAGTGAGGAGGAGATGCTGAGTGGTGAGTACCGTCCTGGATCAAACCCAGTTTCTAGGCCCCGAAGAGCTGTCTCTTTCGTTCATCTTGACTTGACTTGACTTGACTCGCGTGGCTTGGGTCCTGGACTGCGCCGTTGGCATGATACGCATCATGTTCTTCATACATTTTATGTCCATAATAATTCTGTTATCCTCTTTCAATGTTGCATTATGTAAATTGCGTGAGCACAACAGCCATTGCACGCTGTCCGTCTTGGGAGAGAGATCCCTCCTCTGCTGCTCTCCCTGAGGTTTCTTCCCATTTTGTCTCCCTGTTAAAGGGGTTTTTTAGGGAGTTTTTCCTTATCCGATGAGAGGGTCTAAGGACAGGATGTTTTGTTGCTGTTAAGCCCACTGAGGCAAATTTGTGATATTGGGCTGTACAAATAAATTGATTTGATTTGGTTTTATCCATGCAGCAGATGTGTATGTACATATGTGTATCAGATGCGAGGTAACATTTGTATGATTACACCATGTGACTTAGCATTTCAGGGTGTATTCTCAAATCTGCGTTTGTCTGCTTGCTCATTTGTATTTGCTTTTATTTCTGTGGCTGTTTTTCTTGACCAGGAGAGCACAGTTCTGATGGGAAATACGCTATTTTCATGCGCCATCGATACAACAGCTGTGTGAAGATGCTACTAGAGCACCTCAGCCATGACAGTTATCAAGTAAATGTAAGTTGATTGAATTTTGTGATGGAAAAAGGGACACGTATGCACATGATAAACGTTACATATATTGTCTTTGAATGTTCTCATTCATCCAGGTCATGGTTATCCAGTGGAATTGAATCAAGTGCAACTGGACTTGGTATATACCAAGTCCAGTTGCACTTGATCCAATTCCTTTGAGTTACATATATTCACGGTTTGACCATGTGAGCTTTATTTCTAATGTGTTTAATTGACCCATGTTAACTAAGAGGTTGAGAAGAATTTGGATGGGGGTGCTATACTGCTTTTAACATTTAGGCAGATTTCAGTGGTGCCATATACACCATACCATCATTGTTCATTCTGGTTTTGTGCTGCGATTATTATTTTGTTGGCTTCAAGAGAAATGTCACTGCTCATAATGTGCACATCCAAGAAATACCAGTGGTCGACATCAGCTATTAAATCTTGAACTGATTTGGTGTAACTCATATTTACAGAGCAAACTTTTTTGCTGTTCAGTCAGTCCTGCAGTTCCTACATGTACCAGCAATCATTGCACGAGGACACAACTATATTGACAAGCTGCCACAGCTGTAATACTTCTAAAACGCCCAGACGTTCTCTCTCTCCTATAGTCTTAGTTTTTACTTCCCAAGTATAAAATGTCATTTGGTGCGTTATCCTTAGGTGGTGCTTACAGAAGATGATTTAGTCTTTATACATTGACCTTGGTCAAGCAAATCACCATTGCCCATTATCGTGCTCTAGTTACTGAGCCTTGTGTTGCTTTCGAGTGTAGTCTTCCTTTAACTCTTACACTCTGTCCTGGAAGCACTTACTGGATAATTTTCTTTTGTTACATTATGTTTGTTAATGTTGTGCAGCGATTTGTGGTTGTGAATGAATGAAGTGGGTATACAAGATGCTTGGCTGTTTTGAAAATATTGACTGTTCTGATATAGGTGAGTTCCTTGTGTGCCCTGATGAAGTTTGCAGAAAAGGAAGGACTGAAGCCCCTGGAAGACTTGGATTGGAGTGAACACTACAGCTTCCCAAGAGGACTCATTCAGGTAGATTTTTTTTTAATGAAACTTAAAGGTCACAGAAAGTTGAGTCAGTTCATCTGATCACAACATTTATGGAGAGAAACGTTTCATCACTCATCTAAGTGACCTCTTCAGTCTCACCTGACTGTAGGTATCTACAATACAGTGGCATAACAACCGAAAATTGCCATTGTAACTCTAGTTAACGGTCACGACAATTTCCATATGAAACCAATCATTGTTTTTGGTTGTTATGCCATGGTATTGTTATAAGGGTGGGGATACCTGCAGTCACTTGATACTGAGGAAGTTACTTAGATGAGTGATGAAATGTTTCTCAATAAATGTTGTGTCCAGGTGAACTGATTCCACTTTCTGTGATTTTCTTGCCTGGATTAGTAAGCTTATGGAAAGTTGTAGAAAGCTTGTGGACATCTTAATTAGATTTCAAGATATTGACCAATGAATTCAGAAGGGCGTGACTCAGTACATTAATAGACCAAAGTCAACAGCTGCTGAGCCAGTCATCACAAAACTTTCAGAATATGTCCACATAAGTACCTGAAACATACCACGAAATCTTCGTTCAAAATGATCACTAGGGGGCGCTATAAATTCAAAAAACGGGCATGGCATAGCAAATCAGACTTATAAATCAGAAATTGTTTGTCAAATCATTACAAAACTTGCAGGATATTTTTCATAACAATGTTGAGCCATGTCTGTAAAATTATTTTGAAATCGTTCAATAGGGGGTGCCATCAGTTCCAAACATGCCTGGTGGCCTGGTGTAAATTTGGCCATAAATCACTGAGTTTGTTCAAACATCACCAAACTGGGTGGTTGTTTCTAAGTAAACTGTTGAAGCTTTAGACGTTTAACGGTCTGTGGTGGCTTGAACCCCAGAATCACCACTTACGGCTATATTCTACAAGTTTTTTGCTGTATGATCTTGCTGTTGTGTTAATTTTTGATATTGTGTGCTTTTGGATTATACAAGCTTTACTCAGTGCAACTCAAGCTTTACACCAGAACTGCCACAAGTACCGTGAGTCATTTATCATAGTTTTTACAGAAACTTGGCTGCATCAGCACATATCTAGCTCACTTGTTGAGTTGGATGGCTTTTCCCTGGCACATTCTGATAGGAATTCGGAGTCGAGAAAGGGGGGGGGGGCTATGTGTTCATATTAATGACAAGTGGTGTAGGCAACTACACCACACAAGAGACTATCTGTAACCCGGACGTTAAGCTATTATGCTTGAGTCTCAGGCCATTCTGTCTTCTGAGGGAGCTTGGCAATGTTTTGATTTGTTTTGCTAATGTGCTCCCAAGTGGAAACGCAAGGAGAGCTGTGGCCCAAGTGGCGGACTGTGTACATAGGCTATTGCAGTGTACACCAGATGCTCCCACGCTCATTTTTGGAATTTCAGTCATTGTAAACTTGAAATGTCTTCACCTGGGTTTTAACAGTATATTAAGTGTGACACTATGCTAAGATTTTCATTGGGAGTGACGAAGAAGGACAGGATTAGGAACAAATATATTAGAGGGACAGCTCAGGTTGGATGGCTTGGAGACAAAGCAGGGGGGGCAAGATTGAGATGGTTTGGCCATGTGCAGAGGAGAGATGTTGGGTATATTGGGAGAAGGATGCTGAATATGGAGCTGCCAGGAAAGAGGGAAAGAGGAAGGCCAAAGAGGAGGTTTATGGATGCGGTGAGAGAGGACATGCAGGTGGCTGGTGTGACAGAGGAAGATGCAGAGGACAGGAAGAGATGGAAACGGATGATCCGCTGTAGCGACCCCTAACGGGAGCAGCCGAAAGTAGTAGTAGTAGAGTAAATGTGACACTAGGAAAATTAAAATTCTTGACAAATGCTATGGAAATATCCAGAACACATATACAGCTAGAGCCAAAACACCGCTGTCCAACTCTGATCACAACACTGTTCAGCTCATTCCCGTCTACCATTCGGTCCTTAAGAGGAGCAAATCTCTTGTTAAAACTATTAAAGTGTGGTCCACTGACAGTATTGAAACTCTGAAGGGTGTTACTTGAGCACAGACTGGGACATCGTCCACAAATCTGACTGGAACGAATCCACAGAAATCATCACAGCTTATATTTTCTTCTGTGTGGATGCTGAGGTACCTCAAAAGACAATAAAACAGTATCCCAACAACAAGTGTTACATTGCTAAGGATGTCAAGGATTGTATCAAACACATAGGCTTGCTTTCAGGAATAAAAGCCAAGTGCAACTAAGATTGG
Source organism: Lampris incognitus (assembly GCF_029633865.1). Lineage (NCBI taxonomy): Eukaryota > Metazoa > Chordata > Actinopteri > Lampriformes > Lampridae > Lampris > Lampris incognitus. The sequence goes on from NC_079222.1 coordinate 32,393,690, forward strand.
CACAGAGGGAACTTAACCAGAAACTCAACACAGCAAAAAGACAATACAGGGAATCCATTGACAAGGACTTCTGTGCAAATTATACAAAGAAACTGTGGGCAACGATGCAATCTACTACAAATATGACTCCCGCCAGGAAAACACTGCGCACAACAGTTGATAGTACTATAGCAAATGACTTGAACAACTTCTGCAGTAGGTTTGATTCATATGATTTCTCCTCAGAACGTGACAATGTCATGAACACCATAACAACTGATGATTGTGTTTCAAGGATAGACATTTGTCCCAAAGAAGTCATAAGAAAGTTTAAAAGAACAAACGCCAATAAGACAACAGGCCCCGATGGTGTCTCAGCTTTCCTTTTGAAGACATGTGCAGAGGAACTTACACCAGCCTGGGTCTCAGTCTTTCAAAGGTCTGTTGATTCACATGTAGTTCCATCTCTCTGAAAAAGGGCAATTATTACTCCTCGTCCAAAAAAGCCTGTTCCCCAGGAAAATAGTGGCTATAGACCAGTAGATGTAATAGAAAGGGTGAGATCGCGGATACAAGCGGCTGAAATGAGTTTCCTCCAAAGGGTGTCTGGGCTCAGCCTTAGAGATAGGGTGAGGAGCTCGGATATCTGGAGGGAGCTTGGAGTAGAGCCACTGCTCCTTTGCGTCGAAAGGAGCCAGTTGAGGTGGTTCAGGCATCTGATTAGGATGCCCCCTGGGCACCTCCCTTTGGAGGTTTTCTGAGCACGTCCAACTGCGAGGAGACCCCGGGGTGGACCCAGAACTTGCTAGAGGGACTACATGTCCAATCTGGCTTGGGAACGCTTGGGATCCTCCAGGAGCAGCTGGAGGGTGTTGCTGGGGAGAGGGATGTCTGGAGTGCCCTACTTAGCTTGCTGCCAACGCGACCCATCCCCGGAGAAGCGGCTGATGATGAATGAATGAAAGACCAGTAGCCCTGATCTCTATTGTAAGGAATTGTTTGTGAAAAGATGACGATGTGGAAGCTAAAGTGAAACATAAATGGACAGCTAGATTCTTATCAGCTTGCCTGTAAAGACAATCGTGGCACTGACGTTGCAATACTAACCATAATGCACTTTATTTTGCAACACCTCGAAAACCCCGTCAGACTGCTGTTTGTAGACTCCATCTCTGCTTTTAATACCCTGCAGCCGCACATCCTTCACATTAAGCTCAGACAGATGTCTGTTAACCCATATATCATCAGGTGGTATCACTCCGTTGTGACCAACAGGACCCAGCAGGTCCAAGTAAACCAGGATGTGAGTTCTCCCATTCTGTTTACATTATATACAAATGATTGTACAAGCAGTCACCCCAGCACTTTTGGTATCAAGTTTTCTGATGACACTGCCATCTGGGGACTACAATGTATCTATTTTTACATGGCAGCCTTTATGTCCAAGACAGATTTCCCTTGGGACACAAAGTAACCTTGAAGCTGTAATGATGCTTCAGTTTCCCTCGAGCTAAATAAAGTATCAATCTGTCTCTAAGAATACAAAGCCAGCAGGACCCCCAGATCTTTAGGAACCAGTTAGCTAGTCGTGCCTAGAGTCAGAGCCAAACACGATGAAACAGCGTTTAGCTACCATGCTACACACAGCTGGAACCAACTTCCAATGATCTTAAATGCTCTCCGACTTAATCCACTTTTAAATCTCGATTGATTAAATTCTCCGGTGATGCGTTCTATTGCACTTTTTCTTTTACCTCTTGATGTGTCAGTTTTATTGATCTTTATCTTTTTTGTGTCTATGTCAAGCACTTTGAATTGACATTGTGTCTGAAAGGTGTAATACAAATAAATTTGCCTTGCCTTGTTACACAAAAGAGTCAGTTGTATCAGGTTTTCCCTTTCCAGTTTCCTAGAGGGAACCTTAAGATCCCGGTATTTCGGTGCCACCACCTATTTGTAAAGAAATGTACTTTTTTTTTCAAGATGCATTTACCTGTGTTTACTTGCTTCATGGACAGGCGGTGGTGGAGAGGCTGCTGTCTAAAACAAAAGACAACTCGTTGCTGATCTCGAGGTTTCAAGAGTTCCTGGAGATGGAGGACGTTCGCTATTACGTCATGAGCTCCGTCCGTGAGGATGTGAGCAAGGTCATGGAAAAAAATGGCAGGGTAAGAGAGCTATACTGACAGTGCTGTTCTGTTTTTTACAGTATCGTAATGAAGTTGTGGCTTTCGCCGTCTTCTTGTTCTCGGTCATCATCTAATGAGCATGTTTATCCTCACGCTACGCCAACCTAATGTGTAACACACTGCTTTCCAATGACGCTGTCTTCCTCAGGAAATATTACCCATATACCAGAATAATGTGTTCACACTGCTGAGCCTTCCTCAGGAAATATTACCCATATGTCTTCCTCAGGAAATATTACCCATATACCAGAATAATGTGTTCACGCTCATGTCCAGTATCAACATGCCAGTCAAGGAGTCAGAGCTCAGCAACTTTATGGTCAAACAGGAAGGTAAGCCATGCCGGTCAATTTAAAATTGCTCTTGTGATCACTTGTAACAAATAAAATTAAAGTACTGGTTCAATTGTTTTCCATTTAGACCATGAACCTTTTATTTAGAGCTCTAATTTGATAAAATGTATTTGCTTCTGTCTTGTTGAATTAAGTTTTAACAATTGTGTGCTTTTTTTCAAAGTGAAGCAAAGTCAGAAACCAGGAAAAAAAAAACAATTTCACTTTTTTTCCTCCCCCCAGCTAAGCACGAGGGCTGGAAAGCAGCGAATTTAAACGTGAGTTGTCAGTTTTCATGAGTTGAAGTGTTTGCATGTGTGTCAGATTGTTACTAATGAAGGCAGGATGTTTGCAGGATCACAGGCGAGCCTTTGAGAGGATGTGGCTTGGCTTTCTCAAGTATAAGGTATTGATAAAACTTGTTGAAAACATTACGCGTCTTCTTTTCACACATGTTGCCGTGGCATTTCCGTTATCTCATCTATCAACTTGTCTGTCTGCTTCAGTTGCCAAACAACATGTACAAAAAGATCTTGGTAATCATCCATGAGTCCATCTTACCTCACATGATGATGCCCACGCTGATGATGGATTTCTTCACTTCTGCCTATGAAGTCGGTAAGTTGTTGGGACTCGTGTACAAGGTGAAAAAGTGACAGTCATGAGCTGCGTCTGAAATCACTCCCTCTTTGCTACATAGTGAATAATATTAACCTCCCTCCATTTTGTGTTGTGTTGTATTTGTGTTGAGAGTTTAGTGCCCTCAAGAATTCCCACAATGCAACTGAAAGTGTGGTGTCTAATGCATGTATGCTGCTCTTCGTTAAAGATACCACAATGCCAGGAGCGTCCGGTGGGCGTGGCGGTCTATTCCGTTGCCTACCAATACGAGAATCGCTGGTTCGAATCCCCGTGTTACCTCTGGCTTGGTCGGGCGTCCCTACAGACACAATTGGCCGTGTCTGCGGGTGGGAAACCAGATGTGGGTATGTGTCCTGGTTGCTGCAGTAGCGCCTCCTCTGGTCGGTCGGGGTGCCTGTTCAGGGGGGAGGGTGAATTGGGGGGAATAGCGTGATCCTCCCACACGTTACGCCCCCCTGGATGCTCACTGTCAGGTGAAAAGAAGCAGCTGGCGACTCCACATGTATCAGAGGAGGCATGTGGTGGTCTGCAGCCCTCCCTGGATCGGCAGAGGGGGTGGAGCGAGCAGCTACCGGGACTACTTGGAAGAGTGGGGTAATCGGCTGTATACAATTGGGAAGAAAGAGGGTGAAAGACAAAAAAGTACCACAATGCCATGCTTCACCTCTTCTCCTCTTACACTGTGTTCACTGTCAAATACCGTGTAAGAGGATGAGAAGAAGCCGCACACTGATGATTCACAAGGCTTGGCGTTTTCGGTTTTTATTTTTCAAAGCCATCCACCATGCCGAATTTCGCCACAAGACACTGTTACATAACCTCACATGAACAGGAACAACTTTTGGATCCGTGGAAACATAAAATCCAGGTGAAAACCAGTTTAAACCGATCTGCTCCTTTTCAAAAATCTGGGTATTTTTTGGTGAAAATCGGTAAAAACCGAAAACGCTGAACCTTGACGATTCAGTATTGTCCAAAATGTCCATGTATCCCACCCTATAGAGGATCCTGCCGAGTGTTTCATATGTAGGGAACAGTGAATGAGTGAACAAGGGAACGATTTTCTCACACGGATATGGTGTTCCTCCAAATCCACAGTCTACCTCAAAATACAACCTCGTTTGATAGCTGTTGTTGTCAGACACAGTGACACACATGGTGTGTGGGGTATTATCTTTCCAGAAGTGAAGGTCTTTAAAGCTGTGACGTCATTCTGATGTGTATGTTTGTTTTTCTGTGTATTGCTTCATAGGAGGAGCAATTAGTCTGCTGGCCCTCAATGGCCTGTTTGTGCTCATCCATCAACACAACCTGTGAGTATCTGATAGAAGAACAGAGATTTTGGTGTCTGATTGGAAAATGTTGTAGGTCTTCTGTAACTTCATCTAGCTCAGATTTTACAGCAGGAATGTGTTCTTGAACAGATCTAATAACCAGGGCCCTCATGTATGAAAATTTGCGTAGGATCTACACTAAACCTTGCTTGTGCTCAAAACAAGAAAACCTGTGTACCTTCAAAAATAACAGGATTTATAAAACCTTGCGTGTGCCAAATCCTGCACACTTCCCCTTTATAAGTCCCAAACCAACTTGAAATTGTGTGCGCTTGCAGAGCCTGTCGTCCCACCCCATTACCGCCCCAAAACAGCCATAAATGGATGTTGGAACACCACTTTTTTATTTTAAATACACAGAGCCCACGTTTCTCAGTAAGCTCAATAACAAGAGTTGAACAGAAAACGAAAAACAATTTCACGAACTGTGACATAGAAATGCTGGTTGATGAGGTAGAGGCCAGAAAACTCAACTCAGTTAAAACAATTACATTAAATGAAATGCCGATCATGCTGTAATATCATTACTTTGCCAAAGGAGGAGCGATTTCCCACCATCTCCAAAATGTGCATATACATTGGTCAACGTTTGTGTGGTAGTACATTGTGGAGTACAAAATGTACTCCATATGCACACCGTATGTACTCTGTAGTTTTCCACTTCTCTGTGTGTATGAAACTTCTCACTCACTGCAGACACACATACCAACTGTTATCATGCTTGCCTCCGATGGGGCCACATACCAACTGTTATCATGCTTGCCTCCCCGTTGCCGCATCCCAGGAACTTCCCGGTGCAGCGAAGACAGGTGCAACGGACCCACAGACACACACCGGACACAGGACATGATTAACGTAGATGTTTTCCTGCATTCCTTTGTAAGATAACACCTTGGTTAATGCAAGGAACATAGGGTATGATGCGACGGACTGCTCTATAAAAAAAAACCACTCCCTCCAACTCAAGTTAGAGCATATCCTCACAGGCTGACTTCTGTGACTATATGACTCTCCATCTGCAGATGCATTAAAGATTCTCTGTTTGCTCCACTATTTGTCCGATGATTATTCTTCCCAGAGGTTGCTGGGGCAAGAGCCCGTTAAAAGGATAAGAAAAATCCACAACAACATACACATCAAGTTTACTTTTTATAGAGCCGATCTTTGCATGTGAACCCCCCCCCCATCCCCACCCCCTTTTTCTCTCCACTTGTATCCGGGACATGTGGGGAGGAGAGATGCAGGGTATATTGGGAGAAGGATGCTGAATATGGAGCTGCCAGGCAAGAGGAAAAGAGGAAGGTTTATGGATGTGGTGAGGGAGGGCATGCAGATGGCTGGTGTGGCAGAGGAAGATGCAGAGGACAGGAAGAGATAGAAACGCTGTGGCGACCCCTAACGGGAACAGCCAAAAGTAGTAGTAGTGGTGTATCCAGACAGTTACCCCACTCTTCCGAGCCATCTCGGTCGCTGCTCCACCCTCTCTGCCGATCTGGGAGGGCTGCAGACTACCACATGCCTCCTCTGATACACATGGGGTCACCAGCCGCTTCTTTTCACCTGACAGTTAGGAGTTTCGCCAGGGGGACGTAGCACATGGGCGGCTCACGCTATTCCCCCCAGTTCCCCCTCCCCCCAACAGGCGCCCTGACCGACCGACCAGAGGAGGCGCTAGTGCAGCGACCAGGACACACACCCACATCTGGCTTCCCACCCGCAGACACAGCCAGTTGTGTCTGTAGGGGTGCCCGACCAAGCCGGAGGTAACGCCGGGATTCGAACCAGCAATCCCTGTGTCGGTAGGCAGTGGAATAGGCCACCATGCTACCCGTACGCCCCCTGTGCCTGGGAAATTGAGTGTGCAAAGGTTTTGTGCTCATGCAACATTTATACATGAGGCCCCTGGTCTGGAAGGTGGATGTCCTAACCGTGTATTTGCTCCACCCATACACTAGACCAGCTGATTCCACTCGTCGCCAGTCTTTGGCAAGGCGGAGGAAACTAGACGGTGATATCAGCTGGTTTAGTACACTGGTAAAAAAGATGCATGCCTCCAACTTGTACTTTATGGACCTGGTTTCTAGTCCCCTCTGAGCAGAGGTCTGGCAGTGCGTGCAACATCTTCTCTCACCTCAGTGAGTCTCTTCCTGGTTTGCAGACACGTGTGTGTGTGTGTGTGTGTCAGCTCAAACCGTCCAACTGACATTTGCACTGTACAAGGCCACAGTCCTGATGCAGTTGCACCAGCGTAGACGGCATGTTAAATACCGCCCTTTTTATGAGCAGATGTCAAAGAATCACCAACACAGAAATCTATCTAGAACTGTCAGTAACTTGTTACTGCCCCAGTTTACCTCAGTTTGTGTTCAATTTCATTTTTGTACTGTCCATGGAATCGGGTTGTTATTTCTAACTAACTACGGAGGCAAGAAAGGGAAGTTGGGCAGGTTTTAAGTGGATTATTTATGAACAAGGAAGGAAAGAAAGAGACAAAAAGTTTGAAAAAATGTAAGCATAAGTAAGTGAAACTTTGCTATGTTCCTTTTTTTTTTTTTTTTTTTTTGAGGGTAACATTTTAGCACATGGCTTGTTCATTTGTTTATCACAGCTATTTGGATTATAAGTAGCCAAGTGGTGATGCTGTAGCCTTTAAAAAGGTGCGTGGGGGCTCGTTCACGGTCACGTTACTGTTGGTGGATGTTAAATTTGTCTCAGCAGTGAATTTTATAGACCTGTCAGCCAAAGATCACCCGGTAAAATGGACGGTATTGAAAATGAATACACTTGGTCATTTAACAATGCTTTAAATAGCAATTTTGAGAAATATGTGAAACACAGTTGAACGTCCGACAACATGACCTCTCTCTGCCCAAGTACTCCTCTGGATCTTTAAAGCAAAAACAAAAACTAAGGGTCTCAGTATCCACAACTTGTCTGGCGAGTGTACATTTAGCACTGAATGTTTGCCATTTTGTCTGTTTCCTCAGAGATTACCCCGATTTCTACAAGAAGTTGTACAATCTACTGGAACCTTCTGTTTTCCACGTGAAGTACAGAGCGCGGTTTTTCCACCTCACCAACCTCTTCCTTTCTTCCAGGTTCGTTATATCATCTTAACAGTTGTGTTACTCACCCTAATATACCAAAGGGCAGCACGATGGCACAGTAGTTAGCGCGGCCACCTCACAGCAAGAAGGTCCTGGGTTTGAGCCCCGGGGTAATCCAGCCTTGGGGGGGGTCGTCCCGGGCCGTCCTCTGTGTGGAGTTTGCATGTTCTCCCCGTGTCTGCGTGGGTTTCCTCCGGGCGCTCCGGTTTCCTCCCACAGTCCAAAGACATGTAGGTCAGGTGAATTGGCCATACTAGATTGTCCCTAGGTGTGAATGTGTCGGCCCTGTGATGGCCTGGCAGCCTGTCCAGGGTGTCTCAATGCCTGCCGCCCAATGACTGCTGGGATAGGCTCCAGCATCCCCGCGATCCTGTGTAGGATAAGCAGTTTGGATAATGGATGGATGGATGGATGGATGGATGAATGGATGGAAAGCTTGTTGTCCTTATTTAAGGAAAACTTCCAGTTTACCTAAGCAGCAAAACTGTCTTTGTGTATTTACTTCTAGTCACTTGCCACTTTACCTAGTGGCAGCCTTTGCCAAGCGTCTGGCTCGTCTGGCTCTCACAGCACCTCCTGCATCCCTCCTCATGATACTGCCTTTCATCTACAACCTCATCCGTCGGCACCCCTCCTCCAGAGTCCTCATTCACAGGCCCAGCACAGCAGATGGTTGGTGTTAGTGTTGCTCCTATCATGCTTCAAATATTTCAGTATTTGTACTCTTCCCATTTTAAAGAGGCTACACAACTGTAATTGATTTCATGTATTTTTCAGTGTTCTTGTTTTCTAGTTTTTCTTCCTTTTTGGTTGCCAGCTGATTTGTCATATTCCACCAAATTCATGGTGGCGTGCACTTTCAACGTATTATTCCCAGCATTCACTCATAATAGCGTAGGGTTAATGTTACGTATACGTTTTCCTCGCGGTTGGGTTAGAGAAATCAGTCGAGAATTTCAATGACAAATTAGGGGTGTCCAGGTGGCGTGGCGGTCTACTCTGTTGCCTACCAACACGGGGATCACCGGTTCGAATCCCCATGTTACCTCCGGCTTGGTCGGGCGTCCCTACAGACCTTGGCCGTGTCTGCGGGTGGAAAGCCAGATGTGGGTGTGTATGTCCTGGTCGCTGCACTAGCGCCTCCTCTGGTCGGTCGGGGCGCCTGTTCAGAGGGGAGGGGGAACTGGGGGGAATAGCGTGATCTTCCCACGCATTACGTCCCCCTGGTGAAACTCCTCACTGTCAGGTGAAAACAAGCGGCTGGTGACTCCACATGTATCGGAGGAGGCATGTGGTAGTCTGCAGGCCTTCCCGGATCGGCAGAGGGGGTGGAGCAGCGACCGGGACGGCTCGGGAGAGTGGGGGTAACTGGCCAAGTACAATTGGGGAGAAAAAGGGAGGAAAAAAAATTACATTGTTTATAATGATATATGTCTACACAATTCACAAATTGTCCAGTTTGTCACTACTACACAATAAGGGCGGACATGCCCCACTCACACTTAACTAAATGTTACTTATTATGACAGAGCCTTGTCAAGACGCATACCTAATGGACGAAGAGGATCCAGCCCTGTGCTGTGCCCTGGAGAGCAGCCTGTGGGAGATTAAGGTAATTAGGACTTGCTTCAGTCGCTGTTCCTCAAATTTTTTGGAAGATGGAGTCGGCACCACAAAAGACAAAAGAGGGCAGAAAATGCTAGCATATTTATCATTAAATCCATCCTACTTCTGTCCTTCCTCAGACGCTGCAGAAACATTATCACCCGGACGTGGCCAAGCTTGCCATGACGATAAACACACCCCTTCGACAGCAGGAGGAGGACATCAGTGAACTGCTGGAGACGACAAGCTACGAGGTGATGTGGATTCATAAGACATTGGTTTCGTTCCGGTGGTGCGGTGGTTATCGTGGTCGCCTCACAGCGAGAAGGTCCTGGGTTCTAGCCCCGGGGTAATCCAACCTTGGGGGTCATCCCAGGTCGTCCTCTGTGTGGAGTTTGCATGTTCTCCCTGTGTCTGCGTGGGCTTCCTCCGGGTGCTCCGGTTTCCTCCCACAGTCCAAAGACATGTAGGTCAGGTGAATCAGGCATGCTAGATTGTCCCTAGGTGTGAATATGTGTTGGCCCTGTGATGGCCTGGCGGCCTGTCCAGGGTGTCTCCCCGCCTGCCGCCCAATGACTGCTGGGATAGGCTCCAGCATCCCGTGACCCCGAGTAGGATAAGCGGTTTGGATAATGAATGAATGAATGAATAAAGAAAATTACAGTGGTGCTTCATCCCCAATTTATAAACCACTCTGTCATCGAACTTTCATTTATCAACACCTACTTCGTTGACACACACAACATGGTAAACCAAATATCATATTTTATTGAGAATTTTATATCATATTTCAATATGGCGGCCAAATATTATCAGTTGTTGCTCTCAGTACAGTTTTTCTTTAAATGTGTGTTGTTTTTGTAACATCTGTGTAGTATAACAGTTAACCTTGGTGTGTTGCGTGTCCCCAGCTGATGGAGCGGTACCTCCAGGAGACTCTGCCTAAGGACGTCCCACTGGAGTTCGACCCTGCCGTGGTATTACTACAAGGAGGAGGAAACGTCTTAGGCCATCACTTTTGTATAAAGTAAAGTCACAAACCAAACGCTGGGCGCTGTGTACATATTGCACCTCAGAAGCCGTGAACCACCTTGGAACAGTTTATTTATGAGGCGGTATGAAGCAACGGGACTTGACCGAGGATTTATGACGATAGGGTTAACTTTGGGACCTAAGTATAAAGTCGTCTTTCAAACACACGCGATCTGGAATAAATGAGCAGATAGTCCGATGAGCTGTACGGCATACCAATAAAAACGGAAATATTCTGTGATCGTGCTTATGGCCTTTTGATTTTACCAGTCACATGTTAATGATATTAAAGGGCGTCATTCAGCACAACTCGGTGTCAAGGCTGTGGTGGGAGTTTGCACATGCTACTGATTTGTAAGGAGACATGTTCAACCTTCTAAACCGGAACCAGCTGCATTTCTTTAGATGAGGCTTTTATGGGCTGTAGTTACAAAGACAGTAAATTTAGACAAGATCGAACCAGGTCCCCCCCCCCTTTTTTTTTCTCCCCAATTGTTCCCCCCAATTGTATCCGGCCAATTACCTCACTCTTTGAGCCATCCCGGTTGCTGCTCCACCCCCTCTGCAGACTATCTCACGTGCCTCCTCCGATACATGTGGAGTCGCCTCGTTTCTTCGTCAGTCCGTCGAAACGATGATGACTGCGGCGCAGTTTAAGCTCGGCAACATGTTTAATCGCATAATGGTGCTGACACGTGGGTGTTAGTTCTACTGGGCTGGAAATGTCTTGCAGCTGATTTTCGTTTGTGCTCGGCATCCGGTGCCTCTCGTGTCAGTGTCTGGCAATAGTCGGCCAGCAGTGATGGATTCCAGTTGCCTCGATGCCTCTCTTCCGTGGTCGCGGTGTCCCGGTGAAACCTTTCACCGTGTTCGTCACAGACTGTACCAAGGTCAGCAGGGAGGAAGTCCCAAGTGTGAATGCAGAAAGTGAATTTCCCACGACACGTTGCACATTGTGGGTTTGTATGCTTTAAGCATGTTGCCAGGCAGCTCGATGTAGTTTGGTGCTCTCTAATTGCCAAAACATTTTCTCAACCACATCCTTGCATGCCTTCCATGCTATTTTCCCTGGCCCCACTAGCAGATCTTCTAACTCCCTGTCACTGATGACCTGTTTGATCAGTGGACCAACAAAAATACCTCCCTTGACTCAAACATGCAGCATAGGATGCACCGGGACACATCATCAGCGATGTCTCCCCAGGTCCTCGGGTGTTTCGGGTCTTTCGACATCATACAACCCCTCTCTCAGGCGACCCAGCCAGGGTTGATCAAGCCCTGGCTTGTGTCCTAGCGGCGTTGGCCCACAGATCACTCCTTCTGATCCAACGCCATCTGGAGGCCCTCTCTGCAGCCTCCACGGAAGACTTGACAGGTCATTGATGACCTGTCTGATTTGTGGACCAAAAAAAAAAAAAATGCCTCCCTTAATCTTGGCATCAGTTATTCTTGGAAACATGTGTCTCCAATAGCCAAATCCATCACCGTCTTTGTTCACTGCTTTCGCAAAATGTTTCCCATCAATCCCAAGTTTTATATGAAGAGGAGGCAGAAATATCTTTGTTGGGTCGACAAGTCGACACTTTTCGGCCCTGGAAGGAAATGCTTACGGAGCGGCCAGCTCTCTCTTCATGTAACGGGACTCTTTAGCGCAGCCATCCCATCCACACAGGAAACAGCAGTACTGTTTTATATCCGAGCTGCGCTCCCAGTAGCAATACTGTCAGGTCGCCGCAGATGTTCTGGTCGTGCTTGTACTGTATGTGTTTCAACAGCACTTCCATGTTATTGTAGGCTTCGTTGTGTAACAGGAAAGCTGTCGAGCTCAACGACGGCATAATTGTGAGTCATGCGCACAACCCAAAAGCCATGAACGGCCCCCATCGATGTCAGTGCAGAAACGGAGGTTGTCAACCTGCGTTGTCAGATGTTGTTGACGGTTCCGAGAGACAAGACATGTTTGTACCTGGTGACAGCAAACCACCATCCGTGCGATCTCGAACCATGTAGTTCTGCTTTAGCTTTTGACAAATCCGAGTCCCGACCGGGTCATCAGATGAGGATAACCAGGCCTAAAGGGATCAACATCTGGATCAGTGTCCTTTTCCACATCTGGTTCATGCGTTGTGGCATCTTCATCTGGGCTGCATGTCTCTGGTGGCTTCGGTACTGGCAAACTGTCACGTGGCACTGGTCTCATGGCTGAAGGCGGATCGGGGTGTTCGGTAGAGTTCTTATTTTTAGTAGAGAGTCCAGATACATTGGCCAGACGGAAATAACAATCCGTCACGTGACCCTTCTGTTCTCACCACATCATTAGGACTGCAAATGGCATTTACTTCCGAGTACCTCTGAGCCAAGCTCTCATGTTGACTGCACATGTTGCACAACAAATGTGAGGAGTCCACGGTTTCTCTTGGTCACCATCCCCCCCCTTTTTTTTCCTCTCATTGATTGTACTTGGCCAATTGCCCCACCCTTCCGAGCCGTCCCGGTCGCTGCTCCACCCCCTCTGCCGATCCGGGGGGGGGGGCTGCACACTACCACATGCCTCCTCCCATACATGTGGAGTCACCAGCCGCTTCTTTTCACCCGACAGTGAGGAGTTTCATCAGGGGGCCTTAGCGCGTGGGAGGATGACGCTGTTTCCCCTCTGCCCCCCCCCCCCGCCCCGAACAGGTGCACCGACCCACCAGAGGAAGCGCTAGTGCAGCGACCAGGACACACACCCACATCCGGCTTCCCACCCGCAGACACCGCTAATTGTGTCTGTAGGGACACCCGACCAAGCCGGAGGCAACACCGGGGATTCGAACCGGCGATCCCCGCGTTGGTAGGCAACGGAATAGACCGCTATGCTACCTCAGAAAAGAAGGGTCTCCAATTCTCTCAAGTTTGGGGGTCTGAATTGCCAACGCCGTTTTGGCGACACAAATCATGGTGTACCTTAACAGCAGGCCTGTCGCATCCTGCCGGCGGCGGACAGATGTGACTTTGCATACTCAGCCTCGCGCTGGAACGCTGGGGCTTCCCCCCACGCGGCAGCAGCCCAGCCAACATCAGGAGGGCACCTGCAGAAAGTCATTACGCTGTCTCCTTGGCCGGCAGACTAACAATGTTTGTGTCCACATACGCTGCAGTGCGCATAGGAATGCATGCATGTATGTATATAGAATGCCCGTAGCATGCACTCTCTGTCCACACACACACACACACACACACACACACACACACACACACACACACACAGTACATTAGGCACAATAATCCATGGTGACCACCTTTGCCATTCTTGACTCACCACTGCACACACGCGTTTCCCCTATCCGAGCACGTTGGCTTCCTGGAGCGTTAAGCTCCGCCCCTTAATATTTTCCCTGTTAAGGCTGCACAGTGTCTATGGCACGTTGCTTCTCACTGAGCTCTGCACACTTCTGCTGTCATCTCAGTATCCAAATATAGTCCGGTTATTTCAGCGAGGACATTTTCCCTCCTTACGACCAAAAACCTGAACCGTAGTATTTTGGTCATAGCGCCTCCCACAGGACGTCCGAGTGAAATGTCACCAGACTCCTCCTCGTGAATGTGAACGAGCGCGACTCCACTTGCCTTCCTCGCCCCTAAGCCACGCACCAACTCCCAAGCAATGTGGTTTGTGTGTGAATCACTTCAGGCCAAACATCTGCGCCCCACCATGACTGGTTCTAGACCTTGGGGGAACAAAGGGGAAGGGGGAGGGGGAGAGGGGGGCAGGATTTTCCCAGGCGTTACCTGTTTTCTCTGCGGGGCCGGCTCTGCGTGCCCACGTGACAAACAGGCAGTGAGAGGGCCTGATCGTCCAGGCTTCCTTCCCTTTCTGTGATTGAACTGTCCGGCCTTCCCCGTGACAGGTTATCCAGCAATAATCAATAGGCCCATTGTCCCGACCCCGCATTCATCACGTCCTTTCAGGATATACCACGGCCGTGGCTATGTGGTGGAGTTAGCCTTTTGGAGCGAGCTGTGGGTGTTGCAATAAAACTGATTTTGCAGCTGCTTCAGCAGTCTTTATCTTGAGCCCACACCCAGTTCTGCGGTGGTCTTAACGGACGATGTTTTACAGCCTGCTTCATTTATTAAATCCTATAAAAAAACGTCCGGGTAGCGTAGCGGTCTATTCCGATGCCTACCAACACGGGGATCGCCGGTTCGAATCCCCGTGTTACCTCCGGCTTGGTCGGACGTCCCTACAGACACCGAAGGCCGTGTCTGCGGGTGGAAAGCCGGATGTGGGTATGTGTCCTGGTTGCTGCACTAGCGCCTCCTCTGGTCGACCGGGGCACCTGTTCGAGGGGGGGGGGGTGATGATGATGATGATAGCGTGATCCTCCCACGCGCTACGTCCCTCTGGTGAAACTCCTCACTGTCAGGTGAAAAGAAGCGGCTGGCGACTCCACATGCATCGGAGGAGGCATGTGGTAGTCTGCAGCCCTCCCCGGGTCGGCTGAGGGGGTGGAGCAGCGACCGGGACAGCTCGGGGAGAAAAAGGGAGGACCCCCCCCAAAAAAAAATAAAAACTAAAAAAATAAAATAACTGAAGTAGGGAAACTTGAAAAGTGAATTTCTTATGTTGGCATCAAGAATCAATAAGGGTTTCGATCATAGTACACTAAAGTCAAATAGCAGACTATAAAAAGTGTAGTCCCCCCCCCCTCTGAAGTAAGGGGGACTCCAACCCCCCTCCCCCTTTGTATAAACAAGTACCACCAACAGCAGGGAAATAAAAAACCCAATTCTCACTGGGATGATCAGTGTTTTATTCTTACTGATTTATGACAGGCCATGCTAATGGGTTGTCCATATGAATGTCAGCCAAAACAGGAAATAGGGGAAGTAAAATAGCCAAATTGCGAAACCCGTTTCGCATTTCGGTCTCTCGGAGCTCTTCATCACGCAGGAGGGAATCACATATTGGAAGTTTTCCGTACTGTTTCAGCTACTTTCAACGTCACCGGCCAATATTGCGTTTTCACGTTCTCTCAAGTATGTCTTCCGCCGTCCACCGCTAGCCGGGGGCTGTGGTTAAAGCGCAAGCTAGCTGTCGTTAGCCGTTCACACGGCGGGCTTTTCATCGCAGGACGGCGAACAAGAACATTTGCGTCGGAGGTCTGAAAAGACCGCGCAGCTCCGCTCGCGCGCCATCCCCTTTAAAGAAGCGCACCGACCGAACTGCCGTATAGCGGAGACCGTGGGCTCGCCACAGGGTCCAACAGGGGGCGGTGAGGGGAGGGGGGGGTCTGCACACAGCGTCGGGTCTGTCTCTGAAACGGCTCTGACGCTTCGACGGAGAAACCCAACGGAACGCGGTTGTGGCTGCAACACGGGATGCTGACGCGGTTGGCGGACCGTGGTGGCGTTACATCATGTGCGAAACTGCCCCGTCTCGCAAGGACGCCCGCTCGGTCGTCCGCCAATGACCCGCGTCAGGTTTTGTTACGAAACGTCCGTCCTACAGCGTGCTGATTATGCGCCGCTGAGCCGCTCCGAAGCGCCGTCGCGGTCGGTCGGAGAGGAGAGAAGAGGAGAGGGGAGAGGAGAGAAGAGGAGAGAGGAGAGGAGAGGCAGCCTCAGCCTCCTATGGGCTGATCTAAAGTAGCCGTGGCATGTGCAGCGCTCGGTGGACGGACGCGGACGTTGGTTATGGCGAGGATGTGATTCGAGAAGGACGCGCTTCGTCCATCCGCCAATCTCGCTGGACCGCATCCAGACCGAGTCGCTCATGATGTTCAGGGCTCTGCGGAGGCTGGTCCATCTGGTGGTTTTCTGCCCTTTGTCAAAGGGCCTGCAGGTATGTATGGTCAAGCGACGCTTTTTGGCGGTCTGCATTGTACGTGCAACATCCCTGCACGCGCACGGGTGTTGGATTTAATCTCGTTGCTCGAAACGATGCGTGGTGGCCGCCGTCGGCGTCTTCGTCCAGGTTTTGCACGAATGCAATATGTTGCCTACAGCAACGTGTGCAGGCTATAGTCACTGTTTCGACGTTGGCGTCCGGCGACTGCCCGCACAACGGCGCATCCAAAGTTGCTCCGTCCAAAACGAGACGAGGTTACTGACTAACTGCGATGCATCGGCGCCCAGATGCGGGAGCTGCCGCAAATCAAGCGCCCAACTCTTCATTCACTCGCTCCCTCCATCGCTACGTATCTTGCTCCCCATGTCCTTACCCTTTAGTCTCCCTCTTTTTCTCCCCATGTGCCTGTCATCGTCTCGAAGAGTCGTCTTCCGGCGATAAAGGTGAAGTACCTGCTGCTGGCATGTCTCGGCATCCTGGTTGCCAGCTGGGTCATCTACATGCAGTATGCGTCCTACTCGGAACTCTGTCGTGGGCACGTCTGCCACATGGTCATCGTAAGTAGACTATCGATGCTCACTGTATGTACACGGTCATCGTGACTTCATCAGCCGCTGAGAGGATGGTGACACCTGGACACAGGCCACACTTAGGTTGCCCCGTTTCTTCTCCACAACCGAGGAGTCGGGGTAATGTGTTGCCCTGGAACAGTTACAGGTGTAGAGGAGTCGATGCTTACCCAAAAACTGCACGATAATGATGCCGATGAAGTGTTATGTACACCCTCTTGAGATGCGTTTGGATAGCCAGGCAGACCCTTGGAAACTGCCCTCCCTGGGCTGAGAGGAGCCACTGGAGCGAGAGAGGAGTGAAGATGAATATAGGCAAAAGATGCAGAACATCAGCTTATGCACATGTGTGCAGTTATTAATGTTTGCTGCTGTTGTTGCTCCATTACAACGGTGTCGACCGTAGCCAGAGCTGAAACTACTCCCAGCTGTGTCCAGCTGTTCCCATTTCTGAGGCTTATGAGGGCATTTGAAGTAATATTACCAGTTATTTTCCGTGGTCCAAATGAATTATTAAAAAAAAGAAAAGAAAAAACAGAAGCGTTAGTAGTTGACAAGGAATAAATTATGTAAATGATCGGGGGGGGGGCGTCCGGGTAGCGTGGCGGTCTATTCCGTCGCCTACCAACACGGGGATCGACGGTTCGAATCCCCGTGGTACCTCCGGCTTGGTCGGGCGGCCCTACAGACACAACTGGCCGTGTCTGCGGGTGGGAAGCCGGATGTGGGTATATATCCTGATCGCTGCACTAGCGCCTCCTCTGGTCGGTCGGTCGGTCGGTCGGTCGGGGCGCCTGTACGGGGTGGGGGGGGGCGGACTGGCGGGAATAGCGTGATCCTCCCACGCGCTATACGTCCCCCTGGCGAAACTCCTCACTGTCAGGTGAAAAGAAGCGGCTGGCGACTCCACATGTATCGGAGGAGGCACGTGGTAGTCTGCAGCCCTCCCCGGATCAGCAGAGGGGGTGGAGCAGCGACCGGGACGGCTCGGAAGAGTGGGGTAATTGGCCAAGTGCAATTCGGAGGGAAAAAAGGGGGGGGGTAACACTTTCTATGAAGCTTGCATCTATAACGCCCTATAAGCATCTATAAGGCCCTATAAGCATCTATAAGGCCCTATAAGCATCTATAAGGCCATATAAGTGCAGCCGTAAGTCATTGTAAGATTCATTCTAACCGTGTATACGCCCTCACGACACCTCCTAACCACCTTTATGATACATTATGTCAATTTAAAACGGATTTATGCATCATAAATATGTCATCATTAGCCTGTTTATCTGTTAAATGTCATAATGCATCATAGCCAACTTGTTTCACTGAAGTTTTGTAGAGATGCATAATGAGACTTCAGTGCTATTTCACAGTCCTCAGCCATAGCCGTTAGTCATTGTAATACACATTATAGGAAAGTATGGACGTTATAGATGCAGTAGATGCTTATAGGGCGTTATAGATGCAAGCTTTATAGAAAACGTTCCTGGGGGGGGGGGGGACGAGCAGAGGGAAAAATTTGTAATTGGACGTTTCTCGGTCTCGTTGCAGCTGTTGACATTTTAAAACAATGAAGCAATTTCCTGCATTTCTGGGTTGATGACTGCAGAGTTTATTGGGCACGTCATTGACCAGCTTTACTTTTTCACCCGCATATAAACCAACAGTCAACCACTGGATATTTCGGTTCATCGGAGATGTCATGCAAACTCAATCCAGATTGAACTCATTCTCATTAATCCGCAATTGACACACAAGGTTGATTTTGCCCAAATGCAGTTCCCGCCTCTCACCTGTGACTGAACATCATCGGTGACTATGAATTAGAGAAGAGAGCCTTTAGGAATGGGTATTTACAACACGTGGCGGCTTTTCGGGGAATGAGTCACTGCATTTAAAACGGGACTGAACTGTAGGAGAGGAGTCATTTTTGCGAGATCAGGATCATTTTGACCTAAAGACAGGACAACACTCACATAGTAATGGCATCAGGTCTGTGAATAATCTTTTTTTTCTGGATTCCCCCCCTTTTTTGCCCCAATTTTACTTGGCCAATTAACCTGTTTTTCCGGGCCGTCGCGGTCGCGAATATTTTTTCTAGGATGAATCTGGAAAGGCCCCGCCCTCAGGCGCTAGGATTGGCCAGATCTGCCTGTCAGTCAACGCGCAACAACCCTAACCCTAGCCACGCTTGCTAGCTTACTGTTAGCCATTAGCCACGTTTGCAACCAAGCTAACTGTGCCAACTTAACGGTGTGTGTATGGTAAGCGAATATTTTTTTTCTAGGATGACTCCGGAAAGTTGACTGACAGGCAGATCTGGCCAATCCTAGCGCCCGAGGGTGGGAACATTCCGGATTCATCCTAGGAAAAAAGTATTGGCGTCCCGGTCGCTGCTCCACCCCCTCTGCCAACCCAGGGAGGGCTGCAGACTACCACGTGCCTCCTCCGATACATGTGGAGTCGCCAGTCGCTTCGTTTCACCTGACAGTGAGCAGTTTCACCAGGGGGGCGTAGCGCGTGGGAGGAGCTCGCTATTCCCCCCAGTTCCTCTGACCGACCAGAGGAGGCGCTAGTGCAGCGACCAGGACACATAGCTACCTCCGGCTTCCCGACCGCAGACACAGCCAATTGTGTCTGTAGGGACACCCGACCAAGCCGTATGTAACACGGGGATTCGAACCAGCGATCCCCGTGTTGGATCTGAATAATCTGAATAATCTTAGTAAACTGGCATCAATTATTTAAATACTTAACCAGACTCTGAAACGCTGACGGACCTTGTGGACGAACAGACATCTTGAAACACTCGCCTCTATCTAAATTCAGGAGTCAGCCTTGCAAGAGTCCAAGGCCGTTAAATAAATGATCTCCCTGGTGGTGTCCTGCGGGTAACGCAGTGCAGTTCCTGTTTCCTGTTTCAGTGTGACCACTACAGAAGGGGCATCATCTCGGGTTCGTCCTGCAAGGCGCTGTGTGACCAGAGAACCCTCACTCTGCAGCACTGCATGTCCACCTCCTCCATTCACCAGGTAAAACGCACAAGGGCCACATACACACTCATTAGTTTCTCGCCAAATATATTCCTGCTCTCTCCCTTTTATCCGGCGCAGTATTTCGAGAGCGATGAAGGTCACAAAAAAGTTCTGGTTTATCAGCGAATGAATTCTACTGCCTGGTGCAATACAGCTTTTATTTTTACCCCTGACATTTTCTCTCTCAGTCCACACCCACACATCTTCTCTCTCGCCCCCCCCCTCCACCCCCCCCCCCCCCCGTGTGTCTTGCAGGTGTACAGGGGCCTGTGGAGAGACAGGCCGGTGGTGATCAAGTGTGGCATCGAGGAGTCGGTAAAGGTTGACGGGGCTCCAGACTCCGTGCTACGGCAGGAGACGAGCTTGTTTGACAAACCCACCCGCGGGACCTCTATGGACGAGTTTAGGGAGATGCTGCACGGCTTCCTTAAGGTCTCCTGTCTCCACCGATCACGGTCGCCTCACACAGCACACACACACACACACACACACACACCATCGGCGGTCACTGGGGGTCCAGTGGGACTGTCCTTCTAGGCCCCCCCCTTTTCTCCCCAATTGTATACGGCCAATTACCCCACTCTCCCGAGCCGTCCCGGTCGCTGCTCCACCTCCTCTGCTGATCCGGGGAGGGCTGCACACTACCACATGCCTCCTCCCATACATGTGGAGTCACCAGCCGCTTCTTTTCACCTGACAGTGAGGAGTTTCGCCAGGGCGACGTAGCACGTGGGAGGATCACGCTATCCCCCCCTACCCCCCGAACAGGCACCCTAACTGACCGGAGGAGGCGCTAGTGCAGCGAACAGGACACACACACCCACATTTGGCACGGCCAATTGTGTCTGTAGGGGATGACCAACCAAGCTGGAGGTAACACGGGGATTCGAACCGGTGATCCCCGTGTTGGTAGGCAACGGAATAGACCGCTATGCTACCCGGAAGCCCCTCCTATTGGGTCCTTGTGGGTCTTCAGGTGGGCGTAGAGGCTGATCCTGGAGCCGCATAGTTTGGGCCAATGCGGGAAAGGGTGTGAAGACGTGTTTGAGGATGCGGTTTGGGGCTTTCACACACACACACACACACACACACACACACACACACACACACACACACACACACACACACACACACACACACACACACCCTACATAATGACTACAGAATTGATAAAAGAGCAGCCAGAGGCCATGCAGGGGAAATGTAGACGCAAGTGAAAAGATGCTCAAGCATCAGTTACAATAAGCACGATGGCATCCAGCGAAAAGAGATCCAATCTGAGAGTCGGGGTATTGTGGCCCTCGGCCTAATGGCTACTTATCAACAGACGGCACCGACTTCTCTCCATGCTGCATTCTCTATTGCTATCTTCCCTAAGTGATGAATTGGAAACCCCTGGTGCTGCCAATATGTTGTGTCCATCACTGCTATGAGACTGGCCAGCCTGCGTACAGTCCAGCAAGGGCATTGCTTCTGACACTCATTCCACATGCTGCCTTTTAGCCATCCTGCATTTCTGTTGGAGAAAATGTTGATTCCTGCAGAAATGCCGGGCCAGCGGTGAATACACATGTGGTTGTGCACATTTTATATGCTAGTTGTTGGGATTACTATTTTGCAACATATAAAATAATTGACCAAACATTTGTTTATTGCCATCAGTGATCAAGTACTTGATCAAGGTATCCGTTTAAGTTCATAGATAACCTGACTGTGTCGAACTCTCTCCTGCAGTCAAACCTGGGCGAGCAGCCATCTCTGAGCACGCTGGTGGAGCGTGTCATCACCCTTGCTGATGTGAACCAGGATGGCAAGGTATCGCTGGCGGAAGCTAAGTCTGTCTGGGCCCTGCTTCAGATAAACGAGTTCCTCCTAATGGTGGCGCTGCAGGAGAAAGAGCACACCCCGAAGCTGCTGGGCTTCTGTGGCGATTTATACGTCACGGAGCGAATTGGCCACAGCTCCCTCTACCGACTGGAGGTCCCCAGTTACCTGCAGGCCCTGGTCCCCGAGGCTTTGAGCTCCAGCCTGAACCGCTGGCTAGCACCCGCGTGGCCACGTAGAGCGCGCATCACCATTGGCCTGCTAGAGTTTGTGGAAGAGGTCTTCCATGGGTCCTACGGCAGCTTCCTCATGTGCGACGCCAGTCCGCGCCACGTGGGCTACAATGCCAAGTATGACTGTAAGATGGCCAACCTACGCAGCGTGGCGTCAGAGGCTGTTGTGCGGGGGTTCTTGCGGGGTCGGCACTGCGAGAGCAATGCAGACTGCACATACGGTCATGACTGCACGGCCACTTGTGACCGACTAGTGAAGCAGTGCAACACGGAAGTGGTTCAGCCCAATCTCGCAAAGGTGTGCGTCCTGCTGCAGGATTTCCTGCTTTTCGGAGCGCCCTCGGACCTTCGCGGAGACCTGGAGAAGCAGCTGCGCACCTGTGTGACGCTCAGTGGGCTGGCGAGCCAGATGGAGGTACATCACTCCCTGGTCCTCAACAACCTCAAGACACTGCTATGGAAAAAGATCTCCAATACACAGTATTCTTGAGGAGCCCCAACATCTGGGGAGGGCAGATGAGTATCTAAACCTTCAATGAACGGATGGATTTTTTTCATGAACTGTTGTCCGACCTGAGTGTTTTTTGTTGGTGATGCTTTTCCAAATGTAGTGGTTGGCTGTGTCCACGTTGTGTCTCAACATAACACAACAGTGACTGTGAATACCATGAAACTGCGAATTGACAAATATATATCCGACGGTTCCCTGGGAACCTCAAATACTGTTTCGAGTTTGATTTCCGTTGCTTGATTTTTGTGACGTGTGGAGTTAGAAAACAACGAGACAGGAGACGTGAGAGTAGACGTAGTCGAGGTAGCTTACTAGCTCCAACTTAGCACGTCATACGTTCGACAACGACGCTGAACCGTGAACCGGAAGCGGAAGTGCATTATCTGACCCCTCGCCTCTTCTCTTAAAGGTACACCGTTCTCTTAGGTGAATGTCTCTCGTTATATGTACGTGGGTCACCACAGACGCACATTTTTCTAGGTAGATATTTTCAGGGCCTCGCCTGTGAATTTGTCAAATTAAGGGAATCATTTTCAAGTTAAAGCCCTTAAAAGCTACACTGGATAAGAATCTTGGCCGAGCAGATGTCGGAATTAAAATCGTTAGATGCCAGTCAGTGACAGGTACATCGTGTTCATCTTCTGCACATGAGTATAAGCGAGGGGGCATCCGGGTAGCGTGGCGGTCTATTCCGTTGCCTGCCAGCACGGGGATCGCCGGATCGAGTCCCCGTGTTACCTCCGGCTATGAGTCCTGGTCGCTGCACTAGCGCCTCCTCTGGTCGGTTAGGCTTCTGTTCAGGGGGAAGGGGGAACTAGGGGGGAATACTGTGATCCTCCCACGTGCTATGTCCCCCTGGGGAAACTCCTCACTGTCAGGTGAAAAGAAGCGGCTGGCGACTCCACGTGTCTCGGAGGAGGCACGTGGTAGTCTGCAGCCCTCCCGGGATCGGTATAGAGGGCGGAGCAGCGACCGGGACAGGTTCGGAAGAGTGGGGTAACTGGCCGAATACAGCTGGGGAGAAAATCCCCCCCCCCCAAAAAAAGAAAGAAAAATGGACTTGTATGACACCACACCAGTAATGATCATGTAATCAGTTTTGACTGCAAGGACAAACGCCTCTAAATCTCTAACAACATGATAAAGGGTCCTGTTCCTTTTAACAGTATTTTTCCAGTAAATTATGAGTCATATTCTAAAAAAGACCAAATCAGAGCATCTTACTTCAAGGGCTGATGCAATTGCAATTGTGCATAAAGACAATAGTGGGTACTAGACCCCCCCTCCAAACAAATAAATAAATCTAAATTAGAACCAATTACCAAACTTTAGACACCTTCTGGGAATCCACGACTGGAGTTTTCACAGGACGATGGTAAATTTGACCCATTTGTTTTACGTGACTGTAAATCATTTTTATATTCAGGCTCCCAATTTTATAGCATTATATGTAGTTGTAAAACGTATTCAAAAATTCCCTATATATCTTATCTCAGTAATAGACATATTTATAGTCAACAGTTATTCCGAACAGGTCATTTGACCCAAACAGAACATAAGGGTTAATAAAGCAACTACACAGAAACAAAGAGTCACCAAGTTTCTGTTATGGGTAAAATTGTTGCCCTTTTATTTGTGGATGTGCAAATGAGTCCTTTGAGATTTCAGGTTCATCATGAAATAATCATAATGGATGCCTTAATGATCAAGGTAAGAAATTCAAAGAAAGCTGAATCAGTTCATCTGGACACAACGTTTATTGAGAAAATACATTTCATCATTCATCTAAGTGACCTCTTCAGTCTCAACTGACTGCAGGTATCCCCACCCTTATAAACAATACAGCGGCATAACGACCCAAACCAACGATCGGCTTCTGCCGTGACCATTAACTAGAGTTACAATGGCCATGTGTACTATTCAGAGGATTTGGGAATAGTTGCAATCACAGCATTGTAAGATGGTGACGGATGTACTCTTAGCCCCCCCCCCCCTCCCAGGTTCAGTAAACAGGGAGTCATGAGGCCATCTATGTGAAGAGGGAACAACCATCCCTGATGATTCATGTCATCTCATCATCAGCTGCTTCTCTGAGGGCAGGTCACGGTGGCAGCAAGCTAACCAGGGCACTCCAGATGTCCCTCCAGCTCCTCCTGGGGGATCCCAAGGCATTCCCAGGCCAGAATGGACATGTAGTCCCTCCAGCGAGATCTGGGTCTACCCCAGGGTCTCCTCCCAGTTGGTCCTCCTGGACCAGTCTGCGATGCTGGAAGTTGGCATGCCCCGGTCCTTGCCTTTGCCTGCCGCCCAGTCTGCATTGAGCCCTACCACAATGCTCATCTCCGCGGGTGGTGGTTTCCTGTCTCCACAAAATACGACATCCCAAGATGCGAGGGGTAGTCACTGGATGAGGTCCACCTGAAAAGAAAATTTCACACACAACTCATCTTAATATCAACACTTATAAGGGTAACACCTTAACTCAAATAAAATAAGTCAATTATTAGACCCAACCTACATCCCAAATTCCACCTGTTCTAGGTTTGGATATGGCTAGGCCTTTTTAGTCTTTGCCACCTTATGACACAGGCTCGGCACAATGCCGGACTGCAACGCCTCAAGGGGCATTGGGAAATAAAAGTCAAGTAGGTTTTATTTGTCCCCAGAGGGGCAATTGTTGTGTAGCAGCGGCAACATTTAAACACACAAACATGCCACAGAACACATATGAGGCAAACAAATACAACACGTAGCGAGGAGAACCGAAAGCAAACGACAGCATTAACTTACCAATCATTCCCCTTCCCAGGCAGGTTTGCCATCACCCTTAGCACGTCGTCTCGTAACACCAAACTTTTCACCACAGACGAACACAGAGCTCCTAAAAAACACCATTACATCAGAAAAACTGGAAGTTTATGGAACATTTCAAAAGTTATTCTCATGACTCAAGTTTATTCAAAGGGCATTTTCACGGGTCTCAAAGGAGAGAAAAAAAGCAAACAGCCACACTAAAACTTCCTGCAAGGGAATGATTCTGGTATTCTCACGAGGTCAAAGGTTACATGCAGTTAGAGTCAACATTATCTGGCCCGCTTCCATACATGAAGCCCATCTAGCAGGGTATTCCAGCCAGTTTTAGCCGGTTTCTATTTGCCAGCTCAGTGCACAACAGAGGCATTAAAGCCAGAGTTTTGTCTCAAGGGGAAATGCTGACACATTGCTTTAAGAAATTTTTTTTTTGTTTTTGAATCCAGTATTTAGCTCATAAATGAATGTTTAATAACCCTGCTACAGTTCTGGGATCGGCTTTCATCATAAGCATTGAGGCCGACCTGATGTGGGTAAAGCCACACATCCTCACATTGTGGATGTACCCGAGTATATACAGAATAACCTGGTGTCAGCTACCAAATCGTTCGAGCAATACATTTTAAATAAGGTTACATGGATAAAAATGAACTCACCAGCAGTCTTGGTACTCAGCCACCAATTAACTCCCCATGGGGATCAAAGTGTCATCTCCATTAATCCATTATCTAAGCCACTTATCCTGCGTAGGGTGGCGGGATGCTGGAGCCTATCCCAGCAGTCATTGGGTGGCAGGTGGGGAGACACCCTGGACAGGCCGCCAGTCCATCAGATTCATCTCGTTGTAATCAAATTAAAATCGCAGGCCACGCCTAGAAAAGGAAAATAAGAGGGTCACAACTATTGAAATCCAGGCCAACATGATCACCTCTTCATGGATGGCATAAGAATTACTGAAACATCGTGTCCGGGTGGCGTGGCGGTCTATTCCGTTGCCTACCAACACGGGGATCAGAGGTTCGATTCCCTGTGTTACCTGCGGCTTGGTCGGGCGTCCCTACAGACACAATTGGCCGTGTCTGCGGGTGGGAAGCCGGATGTGGGTATGTGCCCTGGTCGCTGCATTAGCGCCTCCTCTAGTCGGTTGGGCACCTGTTCGGGGGGGAGGGGGAACTGGGGGGGAATAGTGTGATCCTCCCACGTGTTATGTCCCCCTGGCGAAACTCCTCACTGTCAGATGAAAAGAAGCAGCTGGCTACTCCACACGTATCAGAGGAGACATGTGGTAGTCTGCGGCCCTCCCCGGATAGGCAGGGAGGGTGGGGGTTGGGGCAGCGACCGGGATGGCTCGGAAGAGTGGGGTAATTGGCCAAGTACAATTGGGGGGAAAAAATCCACCAAAATAAATTAAGAAAGAAAGAAAGATCATCATCGTCTGTTACCACTTTAGGACCCTAGACAGTGTGTCTTATCCTACCCTGATGATGCATCGTGGTGTTTTTCTGGCTGCACTGGTTTAAGAAATGGGGACAAACGCTAGGATAAGTTTGTCTCCAAATCAGTATGCTGGTAGGTCACTGGGCTGTGCAAAATCTTCTAACCTTATCTTAAAAATAGGTCATTCTAGGTCAATACAATGGAGCTACAAGTTCTGTCCCCTTCATTTCTGTTCACTCATCAATATTCACAAGCCCATCCAGTCATTATCTCATCTCACAGACGGGTAGGACTGCAGTAAAAATAAACTACTGAAACAGAAACAGTTAAATGCAAGTTTGCATAAAGGGCAAATGGATATGCAAGTTACAAATCTAAGACACGAACCTGTGGCTTGAAAGCCCCTTTGTGGTCCGGAGAGCATGGCGATGTGGTCTGCATGCAGCCCAGGAATCACATCTGAACAAAGACATTTTCTGTTTAATCTCCAACTCACAAAAGATACTCTTGCCTCAGCCAAAAACGTATTTCAATTTTACACTAAAGAATAAAATAACCCCCCCCACCCCCAAGTTTTATCTAAACTGAATGTTTGTTCAATTTCTCAAGTGGAACTGGGCTGGTGTTACTGATCCTGCTGGGCTAAGATTTAATGCAAACACTGCAGGTATATTGTTGAAAAAAAAAGAAAAAAGGATTTAACTTTTAAATGAATTCTATTGGAATTTACAGTGAATACAAATGTGCAAACAATGGCTTAAAACAAAGCCAAACTTTACATATTACTCGATAAAGCTACAGCTCACCCTGTTTCTTATGTCACCTGTGTGCAAACTTCTGCTCAAAAATGTGCTTCTGAGCCTAAACGTTACATGATTTCCCCCAGATTTAGCAAAATTTATTTTTTTCATTATTATTATTTCACATGTTATATATTACATATATAAACTATACATATGCTTTTTTTGGGCTTTTTTTTGCTCAATCTGGAAGAAATGAGGCAACATTAGCGCTACGTCTGGAAAAAGTGCAGTTCCAACCAGGCCACTAGGGGCAGGCTGCTAAAAAAAATACTGGTCTAATGTTAAGTCAATGAGAGAATTCCCAACGTTTACTTCCGAATACAAAGTCAATAAAGTTTTCGACAAGAAACTGGAGTCTCAACCACTAACGTCCACGTCTGGCACACAGGGTGGCTATTTAGAAAATGATCGTACGTTGAAATATGAAAAATTAAAAACTTGGCATGGTGGGGCGTGCCTGCCTTGACTGACAGGTCTGTCTCGTGGGTGGGGTGGGGTGGGGCGGAGTGGGGGATTAAGATTTTTCCCTATTTGGTATTTTCTGGCTCCTGCAGCAGACTGGATGGTAGTGAGCCGAGCGTGTGGCTAACGTCAGGTGCGCTACGCCCATCTTTATTATACAGTCTGTGGTTCTACACCACCAGACTCCATACACAACTAAAAAAAAGGGAACAAAAGGTAAATAATGTCTTCACGCATGCTCAGTAACCCAGGTAAGAAACCCAGTTCATCTGGACGTAAACGTTGCGTCCAGATGAACTGATTCGACTTTCTGGGGAAGGTAACTAATAAATGGCCTCCATGGGGAAGAACATGCCCGGTGTTCTTGACGCAGGTTTGGGGAAAATGGGCGCAGAGGAGCGTCCATATTGACAGACGCATGAAGTAGTCCTGAACGAGCCACGCAATGAAAGATGTTAACTTCTGTCACAAATATGACCCGGCAAATCAAAGAAAGCCGAATCTGTTCATCTGGAACTGACGAACCGATTCAACTTCCCTTGATTTGCTGAAAGACATATTCCAACCAAATATTTTATAAGGCTTATATTGGCAAATCTTGGTAGGGAAAGTTGGCCCAAGTCGAAAGTCTCGCACAGTATTGCAAACTAGTGTAACCGGTTATTTTCTTGCCCGGTGCGGGATTCGATACGGGGTGTACTGCACCACAAGGTGACATCACTAACCGCTCGGCTTATTAGCTAGGGAGCTAACGTGTCTTATTAGTAGTTTACACTAGCTTTCCAAGAAATCGACGATGGGAGTCCGAAATGGGGCTACCTGCTGCTTAACACGTGGCTCGTAAGCCCATTCTCACTGCCTAGTCGCCACATATGGACGCGCGCTGAGGACGACGAGCGCCCGCAGGCAGCAGCCCACGCTCCTGTTTAATTAATATCACCGAGCCAGCGCACAACGCGCGCGCGTGAAGAGCCAGCACCGCGGACCGACCGCATCCTACGCAATCCATACGTTGAGACGGGGTTCACGATGACAGAGTAAACAAGAGAAGCTACGCCCTCTTCCACGCCGTTCACAGAAAAGCGAATAAATAAATAAATAATAATAATAAAAAATATAAAGCGGTTAGCACTGTTGCCTTACAGCAAGAAGGTCGTGGGTTCGAACCCCGGCCCCATCCCAGGTCCTGTCTCTGTGGAGTCTGCATGTTCTCCCCGTGTCCGCGTGGGTTTCCCTCGGGGTGCCTCCCACCATCAAAAACACACATGCGTGCACAGGGCTGATGCTCCTGCCTGTGCCTCTGAGCAAGGCAATGGAAGGAAGCTCTGGAGCCGGTGCCCGGGCGCTGCAGCGGCCCACTGCTCCTACACAATAGGATGGGGGGGGATCATTTGTTGCAAAAATACAATGTCGAATAAAGTGGCTTTCATTTTTTTTCTTCTTCTTTCATTTGAGAGTAAAACGCCGATGGGATTATAGGAAAGTCAGCGAACAGGTTCAGTAAATATCACACGAAAGATCGACGTCTACCTACATTTACACGAACCAAGAAGGGGGGGGGGTGGTCTGCCGCCGTGTTCGCGTGGGGGGTCCGTACTCACCTCCTCCTCTCCCGAGGTGCAGGCGACTAAAGAGGGAACGACGGCGGGGAGCGTCGGCAATTTGTAGGACAAACTACGGAAAGCCGAGCGGGGCAAATTAGGGTCGGGGGGCCTGAGCAAACCGAAATTGGCAGCGTGCCACCTCTGTTGACGCCGGAGGTGTGGTGGGCTGAAGAGCAGGGGGAAAAAACACATCGTGGGATTAATATTAGTGCTCATAATTCTGTTATTAAATGATTTATGTGGGTTGGTGTTCCGGATATGGTGGATGGCTAACGATGGCCACGAGGGCTCCTTGAGGAAGAAAATGGACCACACACGGCAACAAAAACTGCACCAAAGATCACTCGCAAAACCTCTTTATTTACTTGATGGCCAGCGTCCTTAAATGGCACGTTTTATTTATTTTTTATTTTTCATTTTACCCCCCCTTTCCCTTTTTTGACAGGACATTATTATTAGTATTATCATCATTATTATTATTGTTATTATCATTATTATTGTTATTATCATTCTTAACAGGACATTATTTTTTTAAAATATAACTTTATTCAACAAGACAATGTACATCATACGTCAGGTACAAAAAAAACAACAACACACAATGCAGGAGAGTTGATAACAACGCCAACACCCCCCCAAAAAAAACAACCCAATAAACAGGAAACGGAAAGTGGATGACGTCACCGCAATCCGTTACGCCGCGAGCCTGAGAAGCCCCCACGGTGCGTAGTGCCAGCCTTCAGCCAAATTTATTGAATTTAACCTAATTTCACGTAATCTTAACCTAACCCCAATTTTAAGGATTATTGGGCCATGCGTAAAGACTCTTAAATCTTAACCACCGAACGCTTGTTAGACCGCGTGCGTTCTGGCACGAAGACCTGAGGGCAAACGTGTCCCATGTGCGCGCTCTATCAGCCCAGTCACCGGGTCGCCTTTAAATAATCATAATCATAATCATCATCATTAAGATGGGGCTCTTGTTGCACACAATGAACAATTCCACACAACAATTACAAAGACATCTAAGTGAATGGATGACACTTTTGGACATTTATAGATGACACTTTGTCACTCACCAAGTTAAATTACTTGGTGTAAGTAAACCCACGATATAAATGAAGGGACTGTCCAATGTTTTATATTGAAACATTAATAATAACGTATTAACTTATTCAAACGCTTTTCCTAACACCGAACTTAAACGTCGCTGCAAGAGGCTGCACTGAAAACCCAAAGAAGCACGGAGAAGTCATGATGCTCCATTTCAGTTTAATCAGTCAACAATAAATACACCATAACGCAACGTCCCCCTGCTAACGACTCTGAAACTCTAAACGTGGCATTGCATTGGAAAGTGTGACGTGTCTGGTAAAAAAACAAAACAAAACCAACAACCAAAAAAACCACTTGATCAAAGATGAGTTTGGGGGTATAGGAAATAACCTGTTGATCTTGCATATGTTCCACTCATTCATTTCTGTAACAGATACGAGGAAGAAATATAACACAAGTGTTGAACAAGTTGAGCTTGTATCTTACTGACACTCACAGTTGCTGCATCATCCATCATGTGTCACAGGAGGTTGGCGTTATATTCTTAATCAAGTCAATTTATTTCGAAACAAAACATCAGATTTCAAAAGATAAACCAATCTCAACACTCTTGAGAGTGTTGAGATTCTATCTATGCAAGTTATGTACAAAGGTCGGGGCGATTATAGCATTTCTAAGGGTACATGACAAGAAACCTGAACATTACCCACTAACACCTTCTCCAGTCTAACTGAATACTGTCCACGAGCAACAGACTCTTTTTTCAGAGCCAAGACAACAGAATACGGGGTGAGCAACCTTATCCAGAAAGGGCCGGTGTGGGTGTAGGGTTTTGTTCCAACCAAGGAGTCACACACCTGATCCCACCAATCAACCAGTAGAGTCTTTGCTGAGGAACTTGATTAGGAGACACAGGTGTGTAACTACTTGGTTGGAACAAAGATCTACACTCACACTGGCCCTTTCTGGATAAGACTGCCCACCCCTGCACCAGATCAACAGGTGGTAGACAGTCAGTTTTACGAGTATTTTATCTCATTGATTTGTTGTGGGAGCCGATGTCAGACTATGCAGTAGCTCCATCTGCTTCCTTTTATCCTTGGCACGGTTAACAGCAATTTGGAACAGGCGACAATACAAATTCATGGCAGCTGGGGTGTCGTCATTCCCAGGCACGGGGTAAGTTATGAGGCTGGGGTTGCAGTTGGAGTCCACCACTCCTACTGTGGGTATGTTCATTTTGGCTGCATCTCTAATTCCCACATGCTGCTGGAAGACATTGTTTAGGGTGGAGAGGAATATGATGAGGTCTGGTAAGCGGACCCCTTGACCATACTGGATGTGAGCGTTGGTAAGGAGGCCGCCTTGCCAGTAACGGGTATTGGCATATTCCCCACAGTTACGTGCAGTGGTCTCCACCAGGTGGCAGAACTGGCGCCGACGGCTGACAAACAGTATGATGCCACCACGGTAGGCTATATGGGCAGTGAAGTTCAAAGCTAATTGAAGGTGCTCCATGGTTTGATCCAAGTCAATAATATCTTGGTCCAGACGACAGCCAAACAGATAGGGCTCCATGTGCCTACAAAAGATGAGGGTTTTACAATGGGGTGGCTTGGATGGCTCACAAAAGTCATCAGTAAAATTCGACATCTAGAAATACTACAAGTTTGTGATCATCTTAACTTAAGTAACTATGTGGGCAGGTAAGCTTTTCCTAGCATTTTCAATTATATTGTGTTTTTATCCAAACCTTGGTGCTAAAACAGAACAAACCTAAAAATGTCATATCACTTCAAATTATACACTTTAAAAAAAAAACACACAACTTTCCTACGACTAAACCAATGTTCGGATCATTTATCTTTCAAAAGGTAAGGGAAATGAAGGTAAAATTGATCTGAATTGTTGGATGAGAATGCTGAAGATTGTTATTTTTGTTTAATTTACAAGCAGCTATAGTGATACTGGTAATTGCAACGATTTTTGATCACTAACTCCCAGGGAGCCATTGGAGATGAGTGCAGATCAAATCTCTTGGGTGCATCTGTGTGAGGACTTAGCCTGTCACTGAAAAAATAACATCTGTGAACCTAAATTTCAGCAACAACAACAAGTTTTAGTATCTTTTGGTTAAAAGCCTTCTATGATCTTAGTCTGCCATATCTGCTTGTTAGCTGAAACAACTTCTTCAAAAACTTGTCACTACAAATGTTGCTATGGTGAAGACCTGTAATGCTGTGCACCTACATTTTCAAGGGAAATCCCCACCAGACAGTGACCATTAAAATAAACAACAAAAGTGTTGATGATATCTGCACTGACCAATAAACTCTTATCTTAATTAAGACAGCAGTTAGAATAGACTTTTGTCTACATATAAAAATGAAGGATCGCAGCTTTCGAGCGTCTTAAGCACATTCCTAGTGGAATATTATCATCACTGTCACTGAAAGGAGAACAATGTTCTGGGTTTACATTATTATTCTGAAGAGTGATCAAACAGCCTTGTTCATTTCCTCCAGAGATCCCCCCTGCACTGACAATCTGCATAAACCAACGTTTACAAACTTTTTTTTTTTGCAAATGATTTCAACTCATAAATCCTCTAGGCACATCTTCTACCAGTGATAGTAGAAATGGGACATTTCGGAGTTTCGTTGGGAGGCGGAAAAACTGGGTACCAACCTGTGTCTGCAGCCCTTTTTGTGGCCAAGGTGCACCCTGGCATTAAACAGATCTTGCAACGAGTAGAGCTCCGACAAACGGAAGAAGTCCGGGGACTCCAGGGGTTTATTCAGGATCCTGTCTGCAAATGGAAAAAAGAAAGAAGAAGATTTGATTGATTCCGGGACGACCTCTACTGACACGAGGATCAGTCCGCAGACCCCCCAACAAACCGGTTGCCAACAGGCGCACCTGTGTCGTTAACGTCCGTTTGAATCTGAGGGGGTTTGACGGACGCCGCTGTGGTATACACGTGCCCACCGAAGGAGTGTCCCGCTGCAACCAACCGCGGGTGGCGAAGCCAAAGTCCTAGGACATAAAAGACACCATTATGTTAGCTGATCCATCCTCAGCAGCTGGGAGAAGCCCCCATCTGGCGCTGCAGGTCTAGCTTGCTAGCTAAGGGCTGCACGCATCACACGCATGTTATGTTCAACAGTGACAGAAAAGGAAGTGAGGAATACAGATTAATAACTTCCTATACCGATACACTTTCCCGAGCAAGGTGCAGAACGTGGTCCCGGTTTAAGACAATTCAAGGATACGCACCTCTCGTCAGCGCCATGGCCGCCATCTTTGATGCTAACGTTTCCTCCCCGGAAGGGTCGCGGCAGGCGGGCGGATGGTAGTTGAAGTCCACGACCTGAGGCAGAACGCGGCCTGCTATGGGATAGATTTCAATATGGACTACAACTACCGAGAGCTAAAACTACACACGCACACAAAAAAAACCCCATTTATGCCGAACAACTTTATCGGAACCTGAAGAATGCGGACAATTTTTTTTATACTTTATTGATACTTCAAATGCATTCAAACAGAGCAAAGTAGAGACACACGAGACGCCACAAAAACAATATTGAAGATGAAAAAAAAACCCAATAAAGACACAAAAAGGGAAAAGCAAATTATAAAAAATAAATAAAAATTACAGAAAAATAAAATAAAATAAATAAAGGCGAGATCATGTTTTATGTAGACAGATTCAGAGAAGTGCAAATGTTGATAGTTTTTAAAGCCTTGGTGTTTTTTGAAGTAGAGATTGTCCTTATATATTGTTCAACTTCCTTTTTTTTAAGTGCAAAGAGTTCAGGCTTTCTGCTGGAGAATTTACATTTATGTATATGAAACTTGGCTAAAAATAAAAGCATATTTATAAAAAAAAGAATGCAGACAATGGGGGGCGTTTATAAACGATCTAGACGCAACGTCAACAAACTCAAATAATAAAAATAGATAAATAAAAAATAATAGAGTCATTACAATAACTGACTTTAACAATACCAGAGCTGACGTCACAAGTTTTCTTAGTGTTTAATGAAAATTTGAATTAAACCAAAAAAAAGAAGATTGAATTGTTGACCACGCAGCAGCAGGAGAAAGACGTCTCAGAATCTCCAGAACCCCAGGACAGTTTGTTTTTGTCAAACCCCCGTTTTAATTTTCCCATTTCTATTGTGGTCACCTCCAAAAGCTGCTGTAAATTCTCACCAGAACAAAATATATTCCGAGTCATCAGCAAATAAAACACATTCCAGTATTTTTTGATATCTTGCATATACCATTTAAGTAGAGAATGAACAGTTGTGGGCCTAAAACCGACCCCTGGGGGACACCACAAGTAATATCCATGCATGGTGACGTATGTTCACCTATCTTTACACACTGCTGCCTGTTACTTAAATAGCTTCTTGGCCAGTTCAAACCAGCCCTCTGATTACCATTCCTTTCCAATTAGTCAATTGATCAATAGTGTCAAAGGCTTTTTTTAAGATCTATAAATATTCCCACAACAAACTTTTTTTTTTGGTCTATGCAATTAGTTATGTCTTCAGTTAATTCAATGAGCGCCAGAGATGTTGATCTGCTTGGTCGAAACCCGTACTGGCTATCAGTCAGCAGATTGTGCTTCTCAACGAATTTGTCTAGTCTAGCAGCAAATGGTTTTCTCACTATTTTGGCGACTTGTGACAATAATGAAATCAGTCTATAGTTTATATAAGGGTATGACTTTTTGTGATTTTCATTTTGCTTGGAACTTTACCAGATTGAAAGGTCATGGTATATATGTGGGTTAGTGGTTTTCAATACATTTGATTACTTTCTTAACTATTGTCAACTATTATCAATATTCAAGTCAGTAGATTTTCTTTTTCTCCCATGTGTTAACAATGTCCAAGATTTCCTTCTTTTCTACCTCTCTAAGAAAAAGGGAACTTGGGTTTCTGTCCCCATATTCACCATCATTCTCCTCTGTGATTGTTTGTGTGTCATAGATTTTTTCCTGCCAGTTTCGGGCCAACATTTACAAAGAATCTGTTGAAGCCATTGGCCACATGTTATTTATAGTCTTATCATTATCTGTAAAGTATTCGAGGGCAGCTTGGGCCTCTATATCTGTTTCTAATAATACCGTGTTGTTTTTATTGGCCTCTAACTCTTTATTATAGTATTCCTTCTTGCATAGCCTCATAATGTTGGTTAGCTTGTTTTTATATTTCATGTATTTTATTTCTGCTTCAATGGTTGTGTGCTTTATAAATTCTTTAGAGAGCTAATTTTTCTTATGACAAGTGTTACGTAGTCTCTTTGTGATCCATGGACGATCTTTATATTTCTGTTTACTGTTGAATTGTGCTACTGGGCAAATTTTGTCATATAAGGATTGAAATATGTTTAGGAATGAGTTGTGTTTAGGTAAGCTTTGTCAGTGTCTTTTTCTTTGTATACTATATTCCAGTTATGTGTTCGTAATACGTTTTTGAAAGCATTCATGGATTCCGGTCATGACAGCCCCCCCCCCCCCCACACACACACACACACATACACATACATCTAGGGACAATTTAGTGCGTCCTATTCACTTGACCTACAAGTCTTTAAACCAGGGCATCTGGAGGAAACCCACGCAGACACGGGGGGGACATGCAAACTCCACACAGAGGAAGACCCGGGATTGAATTGAATTTATTGTCATTTCTTAGACGTACGTGCATACACAAAGAAATGAAATGTCATTTCCCCCAGCCCCAAGCAGTGCAACACAAAAAAGATTTTGGATATGTTTTTTTGTGTTGCACTGCTGGGAGTTGCCCCGGGGTAGTCCAACCTTGGATGACCCCCAAGGTTGGACTACCCCGGGGCTCGAACACAGGACCTTCTTGCTGTGAGGTGACCACGCTAACCACTGCCCCACCGTGCCGCCCAACATCAGACCACTCCTCAGTAATCACCTAATGATCTAGGAGCTTATGATAATTACATTTTACCTGCCCCCCCTCCTAAAAGGAAACAAATAAAGACACGAGTGCTGGATATAACTACTAATACTACCACCACTACTACTAATACTATTAATAATGAGTCACTGCCATTTTGAATCCACTTTTTATTACAGTTAAACTTAGATACAGCAAAAGTTTCTTTAATCTCGAAAGGGTAAAGGGGGAAAAATCATTTTATTTCAATATTTACAAAGACTGGCGATGCACAGCATGTTCAGTACATATTTGTTCCTGATAAACAAAAATAAATAACTTTTTTTTTTCAAATAGAAAATTCAAGAAAACTATATGACAGACAAAAAATAATATACTAAATGCCAGGTCAAGTAAGACGTTATAGTTACTGTGTGAAATCTATGGACTCTGTGACAACATATAGAACAGAGGTCATAAAGCCTAACGTTGTGTTTGTCAAAAAGCGGCTTGTTAATTTAAATCATATGTTTTAACTATAAACCAGGTAGTGTTTGGAGCACTGTGTCCAGAACAGAAAGCCTAACTGGAAGATGTAATTTAAGATCTTAACACGTAAGAAAGGATACAGGTGTGCACCACACATCTGTTGACCACAGACCCTTTTTGAAGTAGTTTTCAAGGTGCTTCATTAACGCCAATGTAGAGTCTGTTATGAGGACAAGAGAGCAAAGGCGTTCTTGAATGTGCAATGCCGAAAACCAAAAGCATTTAGTGCTACTGCAGAAAATTTACTCAAAGTGTGGAAGCTTATTCGCTCACTTCCGGTGCAACGCCACGTTTACATTTCCACATATCTAGTAAACACTTGTCTAGAACGTCTTTATGCATGCTCAATAATCCAGGTAAGGAAATCCCAGAAAGGTGAATCAGTTGATCTGGACATGTTTACTGACGTACGTTTCATCTAAGTGACCTCTTGTATACACAATAGTTGCATAACGACTGAAACCAACACTCGGTTTCATATGCAAATTGCTGTGGCCAATCAATAGAGTTACAATGGCCATGTGTACTATTCACAGAGGATTGGGGAATGTTTGCAATCACAGCAGTGTAAGATGTTGACAGATGTACTCCCCCCCCCCCCCCCGGTTCAGGGATGGTCGTTCCCTCTTCACATAGATGGCCTCTTTGACTCCCTGTCAAACCAGCGTTCCTCCCTGTCAAGGATGTGCACATCCTCGTCCTTGAATGAGTGGCCACTGCACCTGTAGGGTTAGCCTTCTGAGACTAGAATTGGTGATGGGGGACATTTGATTGCTGATGTTTACCGTAAACCAACACATACTGATCAGTACTTTAGGTTTGACTCTCATCATCCACTGGAGCACAAACTAGGAGTCATCAGGACGTTGTACCACCGAGCTGACAATGTCCCCACCGACACAGCAGCCGGGGAAGGGGAGAAATCCCACATTAAACAGGCCCTGGTTAAGTGTGGTTATCCTAACTGGTTGTTTGTCCAAACCAGGGAAATGTCCAAACAGTGCACCAGCCAATCCAAGAGAGGAGAAAGACAACAGCTGTCTAAGAGTAAACCAGTGGTGATTCTGTATGTGACGGGAGTGTCGTGAACAGTTGAGATGCGTATTTTCCAAACACCGCATCTCAGTTGCTTTCAAAACCCCAAAACACAATGCGCCAGAAACTGGTCCACCCCAAGGATCGGGTTCCCCGGCACAAACAGAGCAACATAGTGTACGCTGTTAAGTTCCAGGAGGATTGTCATGACTTGTACATTGGGGAAACCAAACACATGCTGGCCAAGACAATGGCACAACACAGGACAGCGAACACGTTAGGCCAGGACTCTGCAGTCTACACCCATCTACAGGCCAGCGGCCACTCTTTCACGGATGAGCGCATCCTTGATGGGAAGGAACGCTGGTTTGAATGGGGGCCAAAGAGGCCATCTATGTGAAGAGGGAATGACCACCACTGAACCGGGGTGGGGGGTGTCTAAGAGTACATCTGTTGCCATCTTACAATGCAGTGATTGCAACCATTCCCAAATTAGTACATATGACCTTTGTAACTCTAGTTAATGATGACGGCGATTTGCATATGAAACTGGTCGTTGGTTTCAGTCGTTATTCAGCTGTATTGTTTATAAGGGTGGGGATACCTGCAGTCAGTTTAGACTGAAGAAGTCACTTAGATGAATGATTAAACACACCTGTCAATAAACGTTGTGTCCAGATGAACTGATGCACCTTTCTTTGACTTCTCTACAATGGCTTCAACAACAGTATAATACTAAATTCCTTTATACTTGCAACCAATATTGAAACTAATCACTGGAAAGATGGTTGGTGACACTTTGGATAAAAGTGTCTGCTAAATGAAATTGTAACAAAAGGACTGCAATGGTCAGAGGCACAACGGCTTTAGAGACAAATTATCCAGAGAATGTCTGACAGTTTTTCAAGTTTGGGGGGGGGGGATAAATTTTACCATCCTAGGCTCGTAATGACATAATTTCAGCTCAAATACTTGTAAATAAGTCAGAAAGTTGAATCATTTCATTCATTGTTCATCACTGGGAATGGTGTGATGTGAGTGTCTCTTGTGTGCAAGTGCAGTCCGTCCTCCTCCCAGGTCTCCATGGTGATGTTGGTCACCACCTGCACACTACTTGGCATCTCCCTCATCACATTTTCTTTTTATTCATCTTATAAATCCATATAATTTTGTAATTTTGTTATCGTGTTTCAGTGTTATATCCTTCTTTCACTCAGAGGTGTGACCAATGTGTTTTGTTTTTTTGTTGTCTACATGGTGATGGTGGTCACCTGGCTCGGGTCCTGGGCTGTTCCGGTGGCATCTGGACACTGCTTGGCGTCCTCCTCCTCATATTCTTCATATATTTAATAATTCCATTATAATTCTGTTATCCTCTTTCAATCTTGTATTCTGTAAATTTTGTAAACACAACATCCATTGCATGTCTGTCTGTCTTGGGAGAGAGATCCCTCCTCTGGTCTACTCCCTGAGGATTCTTCTTATTTTTACCCCTTGTTAAAAGGTCTTTTTAGGGAGTTGTTCCTTATCTGACACGAGGGTCTAAGGACAGGATGTTGTGTTGCTATAAAGCCCACTGAGGCAAATTTGTAATTTGTGATTTTGGGCTATAGAAATAAAACTGACATGACTTAAGTGACCTCTTCAGTCTCAACTGACTGCAGGTATCCCCACCATTATAAACAATACAGTGGCATAACGACCCGAACCAACGCCATGTGTACTATTCACAGAGGACTGGGCAATAGTTGCAATCACAGCCTTGTAAGATGGTGACAGATGTACTCTTACCCCCCCCCCCACACCTCTCAGGTCAGGGATGGTCCTTCCCTCTTAACATAGATGGCCTCTTTGATTCCCCGTTCAAACCAGCGTTCCTTCCTAACAGGGATGTGCACATCCTCATCTTTGAAAGATTGGACACTGGTCTGTAGATGGGTGTAGACTGCAGAGTCCTGGCCTGAGCCCCCATGTCCGTGTTGTGCCATTCTCTTGGCCAGCGTCTGTTTGGTTTCCCCGATCCACATCTGTCGCCATCTTTCAATTATCTGATTACAACCATTCGCAAATCCTCTGTGAATAGTACAACATTGCCATTGAAAAGTCGTGGCAATTTTCATATGAAACCAATCGTTGGTTTCAGTTGTTATGCCGCTGTGTTGTTTATAAGGGTGGGGATACCTGCAGTCAGTTTAGACTGAAGAGGTCAGTTAGTTGAGTGACGAAACGTTTCTCTCAATAGACACCGTGTCCCGATGAACCGATTCAACTTCCTGTTATTTTGTCACCTGGATTATTGGGCATGCATGAAGACACGTGTAAATAAGGTTTACCGCCGCTTTAATTTTCAGTTGCACTTCTTGAGTATATCTGATTGCATGACTCACCACCGAAAGTAAGGTATGACGGCAAGCGATTCCAAGACATCACAAGTAGCCATACCAATAAGCTTTGGCATGCAAGACTGCCTTGACTTTCTTTTCTTAAAAGATATCCCAAGTCCTTTTTGGTAGATTGCGTGGCATTTTTTTTTAAACTATATTTAATAATTTTCAAAGGTTCTGTGGAAAGAAAAAGACAAAAACCGAACTTTGGAAAGAAAGCAAAGTGTATCTGTATGGTCGCAAATCTTTTGTAAGCTCGTAGTACTAAAAAGAGATTGTATTGCTTAAAGGGTACAATGATATGGTATGCTGGCACAAAAGAAAGGCTGGCGTTTGTGGCGTCGTCACCACAGAAAGCTGAATCAGTTCATCTGGACACGTTTCATCACTCATCTAGGTGACCTCTTCAGTCTCAACTGACTGCAGGTATCCCACCCTTATAAACAATACAGTGGCATAACGACCCAAACCAACGATCGGTTTTCATATGCAAATTACCGTGACCATTAACTAGAGTTTCAATGGCCATGTGTACTATTTACAGAGGAGTGGGGAATGGTTGCAAGCAAAGCTTTTTAAGATGCTGTCAGATGTACTCTTAGTCCACCCCCCCAGTTCAGGGATGGTTGTTCCTTCTTCACATAGATGGCCTGAAGAGACTGAAGAGGTCACTTGGATGAGGGATGAGACATTTCTCCCAACAAACGTTGTGTCCAGATGAACTGATTCAACGTACTGTGATTTCCTTACCTGGAGTATTGAGCATGCATAAAGACATAACTAATGCTTAGTAAACATGTTAGCAACCTGTATAATCAAGGCATTACAAAGTGATTGATTTCATTAATAAAATCATTAAGATTGAAAATATCGAGATCATAGTCTGCACTGCTTAGATGACCAGACTATCGACTTTATGTCCAATAGTCAAAGCTGGTTACGTTACAAAGCTTCAAATGTATAAATATAGAAGATGCTCATTTTTGGATTGTACGATGTGAAAACATTCCCTTGAATCCGACAAATGAATTCGAATTAACACTGTTAACGAGATATTTGTTAAGAGGGACCAGTCATGTCGTTAAATCACAAAACTTTGTTTTTGATGCTGTGACCACACAAATCCCACACAACCAAAATGAAAAAGTAAGCCTATACTTACAAAGTGGAAAACCCTTTCTTCGTTTCCAGATTCCCTCTTTCATCTGAATCAGAACCTTTCTTGTCTACAACATTCTCTGCTCTTCCCAACTGTACATCTGTCCTCATGCTCTCCCCTTCTTCCTCCTTGCTTGTCAAGTTCCCTCTCTTGCTCATCTCCCTGCTTTGGACCTGGATGTGGGTGCTCCTGTTTGAGGCCAGTTTAACAAATGCACCCTGTTCGCTAGAATTATATGCTGTAACCTCATTCTGCTCTGATCTAGGTTCTGATGACCTGTGGCCTTCAGGTGCAATGCTCTTTAAGAAGGACGTCCCTTGGTACAGCCTTACTGCAGACAAAGGATTGAAAAAGGTGGGAGCGGGCATAGTACTGACAAGATTCTCTGAAGAGCTGTGGAAAGATGGAGATGATCTGCTACTCCATGTTACTGCTCCTGGTATAGAGACAGATGTCTGTGGTTTGGTGGTAATGTCCCCCCTTTGACATGGTAAGGCAGCTGATTCATTCTCACTGTTTCTGAATGAAGTGAAAGGGAATTGAGTTCCACCAAAATATGCACCCCTTGTTTCAGTAGTGGGGGGTCCCAGGCTGTGATGCCACTTTGCGTTAAAGTAAGACTGGGCAATGTTGGGACTCAAATGGGGCTGACCTCTCCCCATGTCTGGGGTTAAATTCTGAATCGTGCTGCTCTTAATGTTAAACCTTCTTTTCTCTGTTCTAGCTGCCCCAGCACCATCTGCTGGCTCAAAGAGAATGGGGTTGTCAGAGAGGGCTGAGAAGGGTGATGATGCACTTGTAGTGGCAGGGGAACTGGATGTTTTGGGCAGTGCAGTCTGTGTAGTTGGAAATTCTTCTTTATCGTGAGATGTTTTGTTTTCAGGACTTGGCAGAGCTGGTTCAGAGAGAGGAGTGAAATTTCTTGGAATTTCAGCCAGCTGATTTTCCAATTTAATACCAGTATCTGGAAATGGGGAACAAGCTTCAACTGCACCTTTGCTCTGCAGATTTTCCTCTTTTGTTTTTGCTGTAGTAGAAGTCTTAGCTTTTTCAGCCAGGAACTTTCTGATCTCTTGCTCAATGCTGTCATCGCTGTCTACTGAACTGTTTTCTTCCAGGTTATTGTGTTGCATCTGAAAGTCTCTATCCTCTGCTCCTTTC
Organism: Lampris incognitus; assembly: GCF_029633865.1. Lineage (NCBI taxonomy): Eukaryota > Metazoa > Chordata > Actinopteri > Lampriformes > Lampridae > Lampris > Lampris incognitus. The sequence goes on from NC_079222.1 coordinate 32,436,294, forward strand.
TGTTTGTCTGTGTCTGCCATCTGGATGATTTGTTCACTTTTCTTGTTACTTTTTTTGAACTGTAACATGCTCTGTTTGCTCAATTTAGAGTTTTCTCTAGTTCCATATCTGCTCTTGTGAAGTTTTTTTAAACCGCCATGCTTGGAAATAGGACTTGTCTTGATTGTTTTTGCCTGCAAAGGTTTTCTTAATTGAAGATCTGCATTCTTGAATCTTGTTTCGAGCTTCATATCTCTTTCCCTTTTTGTTAACTTCTTCTTTGTCTTAAGCAGGTCTTTTATTGCTGTGTCAAGGTCCTCATCACTGTCCAGGGAGCTGCTTTTGTCCCCACTTCGCTCCATTTTTTCCAATTCAGCTGATGGTTGTGTTTCTATCCTTTCGGAATATACCAATGAGCTGGATCCTTTTATGTGTTCTTGCAAAGATTTAAAGACCATATTTTCATTAATTTTGTGATCAATCACTGGCTCTTTAGAAATATTGCACTTTTCCTCTTTATTTTTTCTTTTCGCTGTCAAAGACAACCTCCCAGCTTTCTTCTGCAGTACATCTTGTTTTGTCTTCACGTTCTCTGGCTCTTTCATGCTATCTGGTTCCGCAGTGATCGCAGCAGAGTTGGGTGGTTGTTTGTGCATCTGGGCCTTCTGTTCAAGGAATTTTCTGATTTCTTGCTCAATTCCATCCTCACTATCAACAGAGCTGTCATCACTTCCACCATCCAGGAAGTTAGAAGGATGTGATAAGGGTTGAGTGGGATTAATGTCACTAAGGCCAACATTAGTGACAAATGCTGCTGGCATGACAGCTTTCGAAATGTCAAGAATTGCCTCAGCACAAATTAGCTCTGTGGTTGTATTTACTTTGGGAGTAGCTGGGATGTGTTGCTCCCTCAAAGGTTCTACTTCTGATGAAGGTGCCCCATTTCCTTTACATTTGGCGGTACCTATGAGTGTACTCTTGGGTTTGGAAAAAGATGAAGGGGGAAGAACAACGCTGACTTTCTTCGCTGTTCTTTTCTTTTTCTTTCTTAGTTTGTGTTTTTTGAAGTTATCTGTGCTTGTACTCTCACTCGGGTGCAGTGTTGACTGACTTATATGTTTTTGCTTATGAAAGAGCGGTTTGAAAACGCTCTTCCCTTTTTGCTGCTCAAGCTGGTAGCAGCGAATAGCCTCCTCAATCCCATCATCGCTGCTTGATTCTAACTCCTCTTTGAATCTCTGGGGTTCGCAAGCTTCCATACTTCTATTCTGCTTCTCTTTTTTCTCTAACTGGTATCTTTGAATGGCCTCTTCAATGCCATCATCACTACTAGAGTCAGGTGAATCTTCCTGACCCTCGACTGTGACAGGGTAATTTACTTTAATGCAGTTTGTCTTGGGGAAGTATTGCATTTGCTCTCTTGTTGATATACTGTTTGTCATTGCACCATTGTTTGTGTTCATTTTATTCACAGGATTCTCATTGAAGGGAGTCTTTTTTTTAATATGCTTTTTCATGGTTAGAATAGGTGCTGTTGGGGTTTCGACTTCATTTTTCAGAAAATGGTTGCTGGCAGTTAAAACCTTATTAGTGTCGGAATGTTGTTTAGAAATCTCAGGAATGAGTGGGTTTTTCCTGGGAATTTTGGATGGCAGGGGAACATTGGTGGAAGGCTCTGCCTTGCGTTTGTGATCATTCTTTTCCTTTAGGTATTCCAGTATGGCCTCCTCAATTCCTCGATCTACAGAATCATCACTGTCAGATCCCTGACTTTCACAGTTAACTGGTAAAGAAATGTCTACACGTTGGTTTTCTGTGGGACCTTTGGTGTTGGACATGGGCCCAACAAAAGGACCCATCCCAACCTTGCAGAACTGGGAGTGAACTTCTTGTCCAGATGGTGCATTTCCCTCAATCTCGTAGTCCATGTTAGATGATAACTGGGAGCTCCTCAGGCTGTCTATGAGCATCTCCAACTTATCCGAGATAGGTGGGCCACTGCCTGACAACTCAGTATCAGAGTCATTGAAGAGTGGAAGGCTATAGCCTTGAGGTGGGCCACCAGTTATCCATTCTGAGCCAGTTGCTGCAACTGTAGGTACATTCATCAAGAACATTCTAGTGAGTTAGGTTCCGGACCATGGGAGCAGTGTTGCCTCCAGTCACAATCAAATTATTTGATCTGAGAAGACAAAAGAAAATGTTTCAGAATTACTTTAATTACCTATGGCTAGTCAAACATTGCAGTACATACAGTTACTGGTAATACATAAACATCCATGGATACAATTATCACACACACACACACACACACACACACACACACACACACACACACACACCCCAGGAACAATTTAGTACAGCTGATTAACCTGACTTAGATGTCTTTGGACTGTGGGAGGAAACCGGAGCACCCAGAGGAAACCCACACAGACACAGGGTGAACATGCAAACTCCAAACAGAGGACGACCCGGGAGGCTCCCAAGGTTGGACTACCCTAGGGCTCGAACCCAGGACCTTCATGCTGTGAGGCGACTGCGCTAACCATTGTGACATCGTGCCGCAAAAATTCAATGCATTGTATAAACACAATGCATTGAAAATAAAACATGTACCATACCCATGTCAGACCACAGAGCCCTGCTAATTTCGTCCATAAACAATCACGTCCTAAGTAAGTTGTAAAAGGACTCCACACTTTATAAAAAGGAAAAGGTTCTTCACTTAAATAAAAGCTGAAAGCTTCAAGAGGCATGAACTCTAGCACAGTACTTATCCACAGTGTGATGTTAGGGGGTTTGTCTGACACCTACCTTAATAAAATGCATCTCTTAGCATAGAATAGGAGGATTTTCAGGAGTTTTAATGAATTTGGAGGAATATTTGGGGAATTATCTATACCAAGAATACATGATGGAGAAATGTTCACCATTTGACCAATTATGTCACTGATTTCTTTAAGAACATCTTTTCAGAATTTGTAAATATATACACATTCTAGTAAACAGTGAATGTATATGCCTTCTTTAATCTTGCACTTATAATAGAGTTGGGATCATTTTACTGTATTTCACTGGGGTAATATGTAGTCCATGATTTTCTTAAATTGTAGTTCTTTTGCTCTATTAGCGGTACAATAGACAAAGATTGAGCCACACATCATCCCACTCTTTATCTGCAAATGCAACACCAAATTCATTCTCTCATTCTGTTTAGAATCGTGTCACTAATTTGGTTTAGTCCCCGCTATTAATGGATATTTGCTCTAAAGTAAAGATTGCACCACAGTATTGAGACTGTTTGAGAGTGGATACCACATAATTGCATAACCAAGTACCTAAAATTTTTTTTTAACAAAATCGGTGGCTGGGATTTTGTGCTTATATTTTAACTGATCAAGTCATGATTGAACCATTTTCTACAATGTCTCCCAGTGTCTTAATGCCTTTATCAGACCACACATAGAAAGTTCTGCTCTAGATCAGGGGTTAAATCTGGGTTAGAGTATAGGGGCATCAGGTGGGATGTAGTTTTGTCCAAGCCCTCTATTTTCCTAGTTAGCCCCCAAACTTTGAGTATTTTGTAACAGAAAGTCACTCTTAACAGCTAAACTGACCCACTTCCTGGAAGTGTACAATACATTTTTCAGAGGTATAGGGGATACTGGGTCTGATTCAATATTAAGCCATGCGCACTTTGGGTCTTCTTGAAACCAGTCTCAAATATATCTGCAGAGACATGAGAGTTGGTAGAATTTAATGTTAGGAACAGTTAAATCACAAACCACCCTTCTCCAGCAGAAGCTGTAGGCAGGCCAGTTTTAGTCTCAACCCTTTGTTTCCCCATAGAAAGGCTATTACAGCACTATTCAACTCTGATAGTGATTTACGCGATAATAATATAGGGACAATTTGATGTAGACACAGTAAGCATGATAGAACATTTATTTTAAATAGGTGTACCCTCCCCAGCAATGACATAGGGAGACGGGACCAATGGGTGAGAGCCTACTTAATATGGCGGAATAGAGGAGTAAAATTGGCCTGATACAAATCAGGTAGAGACGGGGTAATACAGATGCCTAAATAAGTAAACCCTGATGAACACCAGCATAGAGGAGACACATCAGTGGGTACACAAGGATCCTGCTTGGAGAGAGACATGCCTCAAACTTTGAGTTGTTAATTTTTTAATCAAGAGAATGTAGAGAACATATAAGTTAAATAAATCAGTTAGGTCTGGCAGGATTACATAGGTAGAGTAATTGCTCATCAGCATACAATGATATTTTGTGCTGCTTCGCCCCTGTTTGAATGCCCCTAATGTTAGGATCTATACGGATGGCCTCTGCAAGTGGCTGTATTGCTAATGCAGAGTAAAGGTGATAGTGGGCAGCCCTGTGCAGTGCCTCATTCAAGTGGAAAGATGGGAGATTTTTTTGCCATTTGTAATTAGAGGCTTTTGGGGCAGCATAGAGCACCTTTATCCATTTAAGGAAGCAGTATTGTCACAATACAAAAATGTTGACTTTGATACCAATACCTATTCCTGTATCACGATACTCAATACGGAAACGAAAGAAATAAACTATTCTAGTACCACAATACTCAATACCGAAACGATAATTTAAACTGAAACAATACTGCTTCGATATTAGATCCCAAATAGTTCAGAAACAGCAAGTCCAAAGGGGTTGATCACATTTTCGAATTCATAGTTTATTAACAACCTTGTAACATTGAGATTGCTGGAGAAGTCTCAAACAAACTTGTTTTTTGCTGGATCTACAAGTCAGAAAAATGTCGATTTAGTGTCAAATGGTCAAAACAACTTCAACTTGTAAGGGAAGGTCCGATATTTACCTCACTTTCTATGGTAAAGAAAATAATAGCCACATAAAACCTCCAACTCTCTCATTGGAGTGAATGGAGCCTGTGCTTGCTCTAGTCTCCTAAGGCGGGGGAAAGAGCACCCACCAATGCCGTGCCTTGTGTAGCTTACATGACAAATTACAGGAAGTGACAAGGACCTGGTTAGCCTCCTTTTGAAATGTCTCTAGTGTTAGAACAACACAATATTAAACTGGAAAAAAATATATGAATATGAGTATTTCCAAAATGAAAAACCTTTATTCTACCGACAGGCCATTTCCACTTAAACGTTACTCAAGCAATCCAATCATTTTTTTTTATTATTATTATTTTTTAGCCAGGGGCATTATTTTCACTATGGACAATGTTATGTCCACTAAATTTACAGTGAGAGTCTGCCTTTTATACTGACCATTCTGTCTGACACTATAGCGCCATAGTAGTTTAGAGGTGTCATGTAGGTAGTAGCCCTATGCTATTTAGTGATTTAACCATTTTAAAAGCACCAAAATGAGACTCCCAAATAACTGTAGATTAATACATTTATCTTTTTGGAGCTCACATTTTCTAATATGCTTGTCATGTTATTTACAATACAGGGTAGGCATGACATTGGTATACTAACGCTACCTATTGCATAATTTAGCAGCTCATTGCCATCCTATCAGCTGGCTAGCCAGCAAGCTTATTTGCTAACCTGTCAGTCATGTTTTGTATTCCTTGAAGAGGTCTTGGTGCCTGCCACTGAGGTGCTTGATGGGGTTTGAAGTGTTTCCTCCCTTGAATGACACTGTTTTATGGTACCTTTTGCACACAAGCTTCATTATGCCAGTGGGTTCGCCATTAGCATCAGCTCTGTAGACAAAGTTGTCCCTCAGTAGACTTCAGCAGTCTGTTTTGTTAACCAGTATAAGGCGTGGAGGTATTATTTCTAAAGATGACACACTGTTGTTGTCAGTAGTAGACATGTTGAGGCAGAGGCATTCTTTCTCTCTCTCTTGAAGCTGAGGCTCATGCTGTATCAACAGGGATGAATGCACAGGCGCATGTCCCCTGACCATAGGAATGTAATAAAATCAAATCAAATATGTAGATCATAAATCAAATTTCCATACCGGATCAGTCGAGGCCCAATGACTGCCTCCGGTACTGTTGGCCAGCAGGGTGCTAGTGGAAACTATGCTACTTTTAAGTGAAGGAGAAGGACAGGGAGAAGGCATGTCCTGAGGCAGTGGGAGAAGAGGAAGGGTAGGAGAGTGGAGATGAGTCAGAACTTTGAATATTGGCACTATTACTGGTAAAAGGAAAGAAATGGCTGATATGATGGAGAGAAGGAAGGTAGATATATTGTGTGTGTGCAATAGACCAGGTGGAAGGAGATTAAGACCAGGAGCATCAGAGGTGGGTTCAAACTCATCTATCATGGTGTGGATGGGAGGAGAAATGGGGTAGGGGTAATTCTGAAAGAACAGTCTGTCAAGAGTGAGTTGAAGGTGAAGAGAGTGTCGGACAGAGTTACAAGTACGAAAGAGGAAATCGAAGGTGTGATGATGAATGTTATTAGTGCATAAGCCCGACAAGTTGGGTGTGAGATGGAAGAAAAGAATAATCTTGGACTGAGTTGGATGAAGTTTTGAAGAGTGTACCCAAGGAGGAGTGAGTGGTGATTGGCGCAAACTTCAGTGGGAATGTTGGTGAAGGGAATGGAGGTGATGGGTAGGTATGGGGTCAAAGAGAGGAACGTGGAAGGACAGCTGGTGGTGGATTTTGCGAAAAGTATGGAAATAGCTGTGGTGAAAACACATTTCAAGAAGAGGGAGGAACACAGGGTGATGAGTGGAGGATGGTGCACACAGGTGGACTATATCTTATGCAGGAGGTGCAACCTTTAAGAGATTGGAGACTGCAAGATGCAGACAGGGAAAAACATAGCTGGGTGGTCTGTAAAATGACTTTGGATATCAAGAAGAGGAAGAGAGTGAAGATAGGGCCAAGAATCAAATGGTGGACGTTAAAGAAGGAAGACTGTTGTGTGCAGCTCACGCTGGAATTAAGACAGGCACTGGGTGGTAGTGAAGAGTTGCCAGATGGCTGGGCCACTACTGCAGAAATAGTGAGGGAGAAAGCTAGGAAGGTGCTTGGTGTGTCATGTGGACAGAGGAAGGAAGACAAGGAGACTTGGTGGAGGAATGGGGAAGTACAAGAAAGTATACAGTGGAAGAGGTTGGCGAAGAAGGAGTGGGATAGTTGGAGAGATGAAAAAGTAGACAGGAGTACAATATGTGGCGTAAGGTGTGAGAGAGGTGGCAAAGGCAAAGGAAAAGGTGTGTTGTAAGAGAGGTTGGACACTAAGGAAGGAGAAAAGGACTTATACCGACTGGCTAGACAGAGGGAGCATGCTGGGAAGGATGTGCAGCAGGTTAAGGTGATGAAGGATAGAGATGGAAATGTGCTGACAAGCGAGGGGAGTGTGTTGAGAAGGTGGAAGGAGTAACTTTGACGGGCTGATGAATGAAGAAAATGACAAGAGAGAGAAGGTGGGATTATGTGGGGATAGTGAATCAGGAAGTGCAGTGGATTAGCAAGGAGGAAGTGAGGGCAGCTGTGAAGAGGATGAAGAGTAGAAAGCAGTTGGGTCCAGAGGACATACCTGTGGAGGCATGGAGATGTTTAGGAGAGATGGCAGTAGAGTTTTTCACTAGATTGTTTAACACAATCTTGGAAAGTGAAAGGATGCCTGAGGAGTGGAGAAGACGCATACTGGTACTGATTTTCAAGAATAAGCATGATGTGCAGAGCTGTAGTAACTACAGAGGTATAAAGTTGATCAGCCAAAGCATGAAGATATGGGACAGAGTAGTGGAAAATATGTTAAGAGGAGAGGTGATGATTAGCGAGGAGCAATATGGGTCCATGCTGGGAAATAGCACTAGAGATGTGTTTGCTTTGAGAATGTTGATGGGGAAGTACAGAGAAGGTCAGAAGGCGTTACATTGTGTCTTTGTGGATTTAGAGAAAGCACATGACAGGGTGCCGCAAGAAGAGGTGTGGTATTATATGAAGAAGTCGAGAGTGGCAGAGAAGCATGTAAGTGTGGTGTAGGATATGTATGAGGGCAGTATGACAGTGGTGAGATGTGCGGTAGGCTTGATGGATGGGTTCAAAGTGGAGGTCGGATTACATCAAGGATTGGCTCTGAGCCCTTTTCTTGTTTGGAATGGTGGAGGACAGGTTGATGGACGAAATCAGGCAGGAGTCTCCGTGGACTATGATGTTTGCAGATGACACCGTGATCTATAGCGAGAGTAGGGAGCAGGTTGAGGAGAGCCTGGAGAGGTGGAGGTATGCACTGGAGAGAAGAGGGATGAAAGTCAACAGGAGCAAGATGGAATACATATGCATGCATGAATGACATGGAGAACAGCGGAATGGTGAGGATGCAAGGAGTAGAGGTGGTGAAGGTGGATGAGTTTAAATACTTAGGGTCAACAGTTCAAAGTAACAGGGAGTGCAGATGAGAGGTGAGGAAGAGAGTGCAGGCAGAGTGGAGAATAGTGTCAGGAGTGTTTTGTTTTCACAGAAGGGTACCAGTGAGAGTGAAAGGGAAAGTTTACAAAATGGTAGTGAGACCAGCTATGTTGTATGGTTTGGAGACAGTGACACTGGCGAAAAGACAGGAGGCGGAGTTGGAGGTGGCAGAGTTGAAGATGTTAAGATTTTCGTTGGGGATGACAAAGACGGACAGGATTAGGAATGAATATAGTTGAGGGACAGCTCAAGTTGGACAGTTTGGAGACAAAGCAAGAGGTGAGATTGAGATGGTTTGGACATGTGCGGCGGAGAGATGCAGAGTATATTGGGAGAAGGACGCTGTAGATGGAGCTGCCAGGCACGAGGAAAAGAGGAAGGCCAAAGAGGAGGTTTATAGATGTGGTGAGGGAGGACATGCAGGTGGGCATGACAGAGGAAGATGCAGAGGATAGCAAGAGTCGGAAACAGATGATCCGCTGTGGCGACCCCCAACTGGTGCAACCAAAACAAGAAGAAGTAGAGTGTTGGGAAACATTATTTTTAAAATGTAATTTGTTACATTACTAAGTTACTGCCATTAAAAGCAGCTTGTTACATTACAGCATTACCTATTGAGCAAAGTCATGCATTAGAGTATTTAAGCGTTACCAAAGATAAAAACCCATTTGAGATTCCTTGCACATGTTGGTTATATTGTCCAGAGGGTGTGTAGCCTACTGTACACCTACCTTTGAATGTATTGACTCTACTGTCATTGCATAGGCTAGTCTATGGCCCATAATCTAACTCCACAGGCTAATAACAGGAATGACAGACACAACATCCCCCTCACAGCTCTTTATTAATGATTATGTTTAGTAAACACAAACTGAGGATACACACATTAGTTTCCAAGCAACAATGTTTTGGGCAGCACTGACTGAGGAGCTGCCTAATAATTGTTGCCGCAATCACAAAAGAACATCTTTAGTTACCAGGAAACAAACAATTCATTGATTCAAACTGCAAAACAGGACACACACTGCTTTTAAACACGTAAATCTACAAAAAGCAGCATGCATTATAGCCACAGGACTGGTGCATGCACTTTTGCCACTCGGTGAAAAATAATTATTTCGCCTGTCTCTTTGCAAAGTACCATACCAGCAACAACACATAAAGGCCAATATGCCGTACACATAAAGCAAAAACCAACAACACACCAACGCCAGTATACCATACACATAACACAAATAGTGAAGTGCAACACTAGTGAGCGCAAAGTGTCAACCATATTAATGTATGCATGATGCAATGTGCGGGCATTTTGCTGATCCATATACAAATAATGCACCAAACAGATTGGCATAATAACTCCAGCTGATAACCTGGTTCCAAGTTTTTGACAGCAGGGTCATGACAGCGCACAAACACACACACACACAAAATATGCCACTTTTGCTGTTATTTCACTCAGACTGTCAACAGATAATTTTCCTTGCAGCGAACTAGTTAAAACAAGTTTATCCACCTGAAATGTGATGACGATGTAGAGATTCTGTCGGTCAATCAATCATTGTTACAGTTGAAATGATTTCCAACATACTTGAATGTTGGAGCCAGAGAGAAATAGACCCGTTGACACTGCTTTTCTCAGGCTACAAACAAGCTGTAGCAGCCATTGTGGCTCATGTGCCCTCAGTTCACCAGTAAAAAGTCTGCAGCCTTGTCAACATACCATCCTTCGACAGAAGCTAATGAAGGCAGTCTAAAATTCATTAAACAACGTCACCACATTGTTCTACAGTTGTATTGATGGTTTGTCTGAGAGAAACATTGTGCTACATCGACATCACATTTCAATCTTTTTTCCTGCTGGAGTTGTTTCGAGCTCATATGCGTTTGCCGCTGCATGAGCGGGCGCAACTCGACCAAAAAAATTCCAATGAAGTTGCCAGTTAGTGCTATGTAACCTAACTCCAGATGGATAAAATAACAATTTATTAAGGGAGAAATGTTATGGACACCAGCTTTAGTTGACTAAATAAGAAACTTGATAGTTTCAGTGAAGCAATTGGACTGGTCAACAATTTATTCCACTTGTGTTATGTTTTAGAATTCAGAGCCACATTTGCAATTCATCAGAGATATTTAACAATACTTCCTGCATTCTCCTGATTTTTAGCTTTGTGACGTATAACGTCATACATTTGACTAATGCATGGATTTGAGGTATTGACTAACTATATAGTCTCTTTCCAGTCTTTGTACTTGGCTGATTACGGATACTTCTCTTATGATGATAGCACCATGCCTGTTTCATACCATGCGGCATTACAGTCATAGGTGTCATCAGGGGCAGACATTCAGGGTTTAAGCCTGACTGTTTTGGGAACAGCCCTGAATGATTTTGTCCAGCCCAGATTTATTAAAACAATGTGCTTTCCTTCCCCATTGCTCTCACTTTGAAAATCCCATTACGTCACCGCTGCTGCCCAGTTTGTGCTGGGCACAGACCACAGAAAAAAAACCATGTTCTACTGTTAGACCTCCTAACTAACATATCTAACATGACTATTAGACATGTTAGTGTCTAACAGTCAGCTCGCTGCAGGAGATGCACCTGAGTTGGCGTCAGAGTGCTGCTCTAGCAGCAGAGACTCTGCCTATTTCAGGTTAGTGAAGGGCAAGGCAGGGGAAAGCAAGGACTGTTAATACAACGTGGAACATAAATGTTGACAAAATTGTGGTGAATAGAAGTTAAGCAGTTAAGTTAGGTGAAGTTGAGCAATTAGGTAAGATAAGTTTATGACGGGGCATCTGGGTGGCGTGGTGGTCTATTCCGTTGCCTACCAACACGGGGATCGGCGGTTTGAATCCCCTTGTTACCCCTGGCTTGGTCAGGCATCCCTACAGATACAATTGGCCATGTCTGCGGGTGGGAAGTCAGATGTGGGTATGTGTCCTGCTCGCTGCACTAGCGCCTCCTCTGGTCGGTCAGGGCGCCTGTTCAGGGGGGAGAGGAAACTGGGGGGAATAGTGTGATCCTCCCACACGCTACGTCCCCCCTGGGGAAACTCTTCACTATCAGGTGAAAAGAAGCAGCTGGCGACTCCACATGTATGGGAGGAGGCATGTGGTAGTCTGCAGCCCTCCCTGGATCGGCAGAGGGGGTGGAGCAGCGACCAGGATGGCTTAGAAGAGTGGGGTAATTGGCCAAGTACAATTGGGGAGAAAAGGGGGGGGGGATTTAAAAAAAAAAAGAAGAAGATGAGTTTATGACATCCCTCGTTGTTGCCCCTTACGCTGGTTCTCCAACCTTAGCAACGTTAGCTCGTTACTGCTGCACATAGCTAACATTCAGTCTATGGCAGCGGTGGCAATCTTATCCACAAAGGGACAGTGTTGGTGAAGGTTTTTGTCCCAGCCAAGGAGTTACACACCTGATCCCACAAATCAACCAGTACAGTCTTTGCTGAGGGACTTGATTAGGTGACACATGTGTGTAATTGCTTGGTTAGAACAAAAACCTTCACCCCCACTGGCCCTTTGTGGATAAGGTTGCCCTCAATGGCAAAAAAAACCCAGAGTTATTCATTGTAGTCCGCTTGCATCTTATTAAACACTAAATGTGTAGTAAACTGGATGATGATGATGAGGATATATGTGTGTGTCCACAGGGAGGAGTTATTTGATTTGGATAAATTATGTTTACTATTGAAATCTTTTACTACCAGGATGGGACCATAGAGAGGAGGACAGGAGAGGACAAACCGCTTACAAAGACGGGAAAGAGAAAGGAGAGCGGAGATTGGGGAATAATAGACAGCCAACACAGATGTATCAGGGAAGATGGGAGCGGGAGGGAGACAGCAAAGTGAGCGCACATTTCAACGAACAATCGCTGCTTCACTTGTTTGCACGGAGTCGCTTAAAGATAGGGATTAAATACATGGAGTTTGTGCACGTGTCAAATAACAAAGGTACAAATTAACAGTAACACTGCTGGCACTGACCGAGGACCAGTAGCCAACTAGCCTAGCTAATGTGTCCAGTTACTTGTCCACTAATTAGCTATGATGACAAATTGCAACACTTGTTGACACATCTTACTTTCAGCAACAATATTTCTTTTTAAATTTTTTTTGATTCCCCCCCCCTTTCTCCCCAATTGCCAATTACCCCACTTCTCCAAGTCGCCATCCCGTCTGCCGATGCGGGGAGGGCTGTAGACTACCACATGCCTCCTCCGATACATGTGGAGTCGCCGGCCGCTGCTTTTCATCTGACAGTGAGGAGTTTCACGTGCGTGGGAGGATCACGCTATTCCCCCCAGTCCACCCCCTTCCCCCCGAAGGGCACTCTGACTGACCAGAGGAGGCGCTAGTGCAGCGACCAGGACACATACCCACATCCGGCTTCCCATCCGCAGACAGAGCCAATTGTGTCTTTAGGGACGCCCGACCAAGCTGGAGGTAACACGGGGATTCGAACCGGTGATCCCCATGTTGGCAGGCAATGGAATAGACCACCACGCTACCCGGACTAACAATGTTGGTGGCATTTGATGAAAAACCATCTAGTTAATAACATTATTTGGGGTTTAAGCATGAGCCTAATGCAGTCTTTATATCACAATGTACTGACTTGTTGAGGGAAGTTTAAAGGGAGGCCATGTTCTACATGACATAGCCTATGTTTTGTAGTAGGAAAGGTGGGAGACATCACAGCACCAAGAAAGACGAGGAAAGACGAGTTACCCTGCCTGATGAATTGAGAGAGAGAGAGAGAGAGAGAGAGAGAGACAGAGAGAGAGGGAGAGAAAGAATGTGACTCAAGTAAATTTGATTATATTGTGTTTCAAGTTTGGATTTATGATCACTGTTGGAATAAGCAGTTGGAAGAGGAGGGGAGAGACACCACGCCAGAGAATGCAAGAGGAGAGGAGGTGCAAAATACAGTGAAAACAGGAAAGCAATAAGGGAGAGATGGAGAAATGAAATAAATGCAGAGAAGGGTCAAGACTTGTATGCTTACAAGTTATTGAACTTCTTTGTTGTGTATCCTTCTGACGTTATGCAAGCCAAAACATGTATAGGTTATGCCGTCTTCCTTTGAGGCAATCACAGAGAGTTGAACCAGTTTCTCTGGACACAACATTTTTTGACAGAAACGTTTCATCACTCATCTATGTGACCTCTTCAGTCTCAACTGACTGCAGGTGTCCCCACCCTCATAAACAATACAGTGACATAACGACCGAAAACGATCAGTTTCATATGCAACTTGCCGTGGCCTCTTTGACTCCCTGTTCAAACCGGTGTTCCTCCCTATCAAGGATGTGCACATCCTCATCCTTGAAAGAGTGGCCACTGGTTTGGAGATGGGTGTAGACTGTGGAGTCCTGGCCTGACGTGTTAGCTCTCCTGTGTTGTGCCATCTTCTTGGCCAGCATCTGTTTGGTTTCCCCAATGTACAAGTCACGGCAATCCTCCCGGCACTTAACACTGCACACTATATTGCTCACAGTATAGTATATATAATATATAGAGCAATATAGTATATGCTGTTAAGTACCGGTTATAACTGTTAAAAGTGGTACATTTGTGGTTGATAATGTTGACACCACTGAGAACACGGTAGTTAGGCTGGACGCTGGAGGTCTCCTGGATCGACACTTTGCCATGGTGGAGAAGCTTGCGTGTACCGATGATCCCAAGAGCTATGCCATCTGGAGCTTGGCTCCTGGTAGGGTCACCCAAGGCAGATAGGTCAAGGCGGAGGTTCCAGACAAAGTGCGATCCAACAAACACCCCAACGGCTCAACTGGTGGAAGATATCTCCAGGTCACAACGGCAGTGAAGGTGGATGAAGGCTGCAACAGAGGGTGGTCCCCAATCGTCTTGGTTTTCCATGCCATTGGACTCTAGCCACCCTCTGCCAAGAGGGTGGCCTGGCTGGATACAATTGGGGAGCCCATACAGACACAATTTGCCATGTCATGCCATGTCTGCGGGTGGGAAGCCAGATGTGGGTATGTGTCCTGGTCGCTGCAGGCACCCCGACTGACCAGAAGAGGCGCTAGTTTGGAGGGGAGGCGCTGTTTGGAGAGGAGGGGGAACTGGGGTGGAATAGCGTGATCCTCCCCACGTGCTACGTCCTCCTGGCGAAACTCCTCACTGTCAGGTGAAAAGAGGCGGGTGGCGACTCCACATGTATCGGAGGAGGCATGTGGTGGTCTGCAGCCCTCCCTGGACCGGCACAGGGGGTGGAGCAGTGACTGGGACGGCTCAGAGAGTGAGGTTATTGGCCAGGTGCAATTGGGGAGAAAAAAAAGGGGGGGGGGTAAAAAAACGAAAAAAAAAGAAATTACAGATGAGGTAAACAGAAAAAAAAAATCACATCCTGCTGACTAGGCGGTCCTTTAATGCGGCCTGGGGCGCGTGCGGTTACACTTCAAATGCGATGTAGAAATTGGATCTCAAGACGCACTGACTGCATTCACACGTGTACTTAGAACTGTCCACTTGGAAGACACATGTTAATGCCAGGTGTAAACAGCCTCTGTGATTGAAGTCCATCTGTTCAAGAGGAATGAGGTGTGTTCAAGACAACAAAAACACAGCTGATTCGGGTTGCTAACATTTAGCTGCAGTGACTCAACAATATTGGTCTTGGACTGCAATCCAGATATGACTATCTAACAAACTGTTTTGCTGGAACATTTTTCACTGTGTTCCTAAATTTCTTTGTGTGCACCTAAATTCTTTTTCAGCAGCACATCTACTATTTGGGAAAAGAAGTTACCGCAGAGCTCTGAAAAGGCAATTTACTTGCACAGTAATAATACCGCAAGGTCAGAATCATGGCCAAATCCTTTTCCCTATTTTATAGCTCCCCATCATTTGAAAATATGGCCTCTATTAAGTTGAAGGCAAGAGTGGTCGTGAATCAGTGACAGGACAAAGGGAAAGAGCGAATATGGTGCAACAAGCTGCATTTTCGCCCCAGTGAGGGAAAATAGTCACTCATTCGAGTTGAAGAATGTTCAACTTGAGCAACAGCTTTGTAGTGGAACATTCTGCATTGTTGCACGTCTCCCTCTCAAAGTCAGTTGGGGACTGAGGGACTGCATTGGAGTTCCCATTAAAGTTGCTATGTGGAGAATTCTTATGTGACTGTGTCCAGCCTTGAATATCCTATGATCTCACTTAGGTTCATTTTCAGAAAGATGAGAAAAAAGTTTTCATCCTGTGTCCCCGCGATCAAAACCTGTGACTTGTCAGATTATGCAACCCTGACCTTAAAATGTGCTATTTTGGCCGCCTCCCACATGTAAATCCTAATCTTTTGTTTTTTTTGGGAGGATCCCCCCCCCTTTTACTTGCCAGTTGTATCCGGCCAACTACCCCACTCTTCCGAGCTGTCCCAGTCGCTGCTCCACCCCCTCTGCCGATCCAGGGAGGGCTGCAGACTACCACATGCCTCCTCCGATACATGTGGAGATGCCAGCCGCATCTTTTCAGCTGACAGTGAGGAGTTTTGCCAGGGGGACGTAGCGCATGGGAGGATCACGCTATTCCCCCCAGCCCCCCCCCCCGAACAAGTGCCTCGATCAACCAGAGGAGGCGCTACAGCAGTGACCAAGACACATACCCACATTCGGCTTCCTACCCACAGACATGGCCAATTGTGTCTTTAGAGACGCCTGACTAAGCCGAAGGTAACACGGGGATTCGATCCAGCGACCCCTGTGTTGGGAGGCAACGGAATAGACCGCTACGTTACCCGTTACCCATTAACGGGTAATGGGTAATACGTTACCCGTTACGCATTAGGTTGGAAATTAACATTTCCAACCTAATGCCTAAACTTAACCTTATCTAACTGCCATATCCTGTCTGAAATAGTGTGTTTTAAAAGCAGGTTCAAAAAATCTGCTGGGGCACAGATTTTGGTGTAACACCTGTTTGTTACTTTATGACAGAAGTGTTGTTAGTCAGGAGTTCGGGTAGTGTAGTGGTCTATTCCGTCGCCTGCCAACACAGGGATCGCCAGTTCGAATCCCTGTGTTACCTCTGGCTTGGTCGGGTATCCCTATGGACAAAATTGTCCATGCCTGCGGGTGGGAAGCCGGATGCGGGTATGTGTCCTGGTCGCTGCACTAGCGCCCCCTCTGGTTGGTCAGGGCGCCTGTTCGGGGGGAGGGGGGAACTGGTTGGAATAACGTGGTCCTCCCACGTGCTACGTCCCCCTGGTGAAACTCCTCAGTCAGGTGAAAAGAAGTGGCTGGCGACTCCACATGTATCGGAGGAGGCATGTGGTAGTCTGCAGCCCTCCCCGGATCGGCGGGGGGTGGGGGTGGGGGTGGAGAAGTGACCAGGACGGCTCAGAAGAGTGGGGTAATTGGCCGGATACAATTGGGGAGAAAAAGGGGGGGAAAAAAGAAAAAAAAGAAGTACTGTTAGTCAGTCCAGTAAGACAACAGATGGGTAACACCAACTTTGTTGACTGCTTGCACTGAAGCTATGAATAGTCATAGCAGAAAGAGGGAGGACAGCAGAAACCTCAACAAGAAAAATGAAGAAGCAGCCTCTACTAGAGGAGGCTAAAAAAGTAAAGCGGGAGGGTCACAGGGCACAATTGAAAATGAGAGGAAATCTCTGTCGGATGTTCACTTGTTGGTGAGAGCTCCAAGAGCTGAAGGAGTTCAAAGACTGATGTGGAGCTGGCTTTATTTCACCTAAACATGGAGCAGTTAAGTGAAACACCACTGAGGGTATCAAATTGTGTTACCAAAGCCTTGTAAAAAAAATTTCTGGACCAGTGTTGGGAGACTGTCCTCCACCAAAAAACAACCCCATAGGTCGTTTGTACAAGCAGCTTATTACGACCTATAGTTACGTTTTAAAGTTAAGTGACCTCTAGCGGTCGTGTAAATAATGACAATCTGATGTCTCGGGTGCCTCGTCCTCATATGACCTTTGACCTTCGTTACCAAAAATGCGATGAGCCAAGAGATGGGGGTGTGCATAAACTATTTATACCCTTGTAAATTGTTGGTTTCTTCACAAATCTTCCCAAGCTTAATTACTTACTTTTACACCTTCACTTTGCATGAACAACAATAAAGTCCCGCTGTCCTCAAATGAGTACTTCATAATTAGCAGCGTTGCAGGGTAGGAAAATTACCTATGTGGTCGTATGGATTGGAGGACTTGTTGAATGTTGGCCATGTCTGTAATTGTGTGAGGGCATGCATGGTTTATTTAGCCGAGTCAGCGACCTGTAAAGCTACTTAATTATGTTGCTATCTTAGTTAGCCTAACGTGAGACTAGACTACGAGTCCCAAAGCTTTGCTAACCAAAGTTATCCCAATGAAAAACTAACGTTAGTAAATCACGCATTACTGTCATTTGCAAGAAATGAATAGTGCTGTAAAGCAGTACGGCACTATTGGTGGGGATTCAAGCAAGGGACATAGTGAAAACTAAATGCAGAATACACCAATTTTCCTTCCAACTGTCTTCATTTTTCTACAGACGAACCTACATGCGATAACAAAAAATATTCGAGGATGATGCAATCACATAAAAATTCTATCCAAAGCAGCTTTAAGTTTTATATGTTCACTTTGAGAATATCGGCTTATTGTTTTGCCAACTACAAGAATAGACTGATATACTATGTCGCCTCTCTTGCTTTGTCTCCAAACTGTTCAAACCTGAGCTGTCCCTCTAATATACTGTCCTTCTTCGTCACTCCCAAAGAAAATCTTAGCATCTTCAACTCTGCCACCTCCAGCTCCACCTCCTGTCTTTTCATCGGTGCCACTGTCTCCAAACCATATAACATAGCTGGTCTCACAACCATCTTGCTGGTACCCTTCTGTCGAAAATCACTACTGACACTCTTCTCCACCCACTCAACCCTGTCTGCACTCGCTTCTTCGCCTCTCTTCTGCACTCACCGTTCATTTGAACAGTTGACCCCAAGTATTTAAACTCATCCATCTTCATCACCTCTACTCCTTGCATCCTCACCATTCCGCTGTCCTCCCTCTCATTCACACATATGTATTCCGTCTTGCTCCTACTGACTTTGTCTTCCCCAAAATATCATCACATTACTGATATTCAAGTATTTGACCAAAAATATTGTGACATTTGATTGTCAATATTGCCCAACAATAGCACATAGGTTTCATTTTATCATCCATCCATTTCTTTTGAGCGGTCATTGAGCAAATTTACAGTCATCTTTAATCCCTAAATTCCCTCCTAGTGGTTGTTTTACTGTGTTAAAGCAGACGACTCCTGCTGGTGATTGCTTTTTCGATGTTTTCCAGGAAGTAGCATGGTAAAAAATGACTTATTTTTTAAAATGACCACCAACATTTACCTTTATAGACTATTGTAGCATCGTGTTAGCTTTGGCTTAACTATTGAGAGCTTTTTTTTGTTGTACTGAACAAGGATTGTGGATTTGCCCCCCATTGCATTGGAAACAGTGGTATCCTCCCAGGATGATATGTTCATTATAAGCACTCGATTCCTTTAAAAAATACAATCCATGATGGCAGGTGCCACCCATGGCGATGTGGAGTACTGCAACAATATAAATGCTCTACGGACAACAAGGAACAGGACAAATCTTGCCTTCAGGTCAACATTGTGAATTTTTTTGAGAAATTGAGACAAGCGAAAGCTTCAAAAGGAACGGAAAGAGATGCAGTACTGGCTGGTTTTCTCCTCGCCAGGTAATAAAGCTAATAACTTTTATGACGTCTGACTGAAACAACGGTGAGGTCAAGTTTTTTTTATCCCCCAGATGACCATCTAATTGACATGTGTAGTCTATACTTGTTAATTTCATATCATGTATTTTCAATTAAATTGAAAGAGACAGTGACCTACCATCAGCTATTGTACAGTGACACAATACCAAATGCTTCATAAGCTTCACAACGGAATTTAAAAATAGACTCCATGTTACTTTAGGTTAAAATGACATCAGTTGGCTTTGCCAAAAGTAACAACAGTAGGTCAAGGCCTAAAAACAAAAGTAAGCCTATGCAACTTTAGGTTATCAGGTGATTTCAGAGGCAGATTTTTTCATGTTTGGAGCAGACATGTTAATAGTCAGCATCTTCTTCTTTCAGCTTACTCCGTTTTTCCAGGTTGCCACAGCGGATTTTACATTTTCGATCGGTACCTTGTGAGGGCACAGCACCCAGCTCTTGACCGATCCGGTACAGAGCCTCGACAAATCCAGTATGGTCTTGTCAATCCGCATACTGACTGGCAAAATTTTATATCGGATGTCCTTCCTGACACAACCAACCCTATGGACGGGGGCACAGGTAAAGCGCTGGATGCCATCCCAGTATTCATGGACTGTAGCGCTTTCTATTCAGCAAAGAAAAATTCTTTAGGCATTTTAACGTTAGATTACCTGAATTACCTTGGTTAGTTATATACTTCTAATTTCTCATGCATGAAAGACTCGGCTCGGTCAAGACCAGGGTTAACAATGACTGCCACTGGTGCTGTGCCCTCACAGGGTACCGATGGAAATGAAATCTGTGGCGACCCCTGTGAAACAGGAAACAAGCCAAAAGAAGAAGAAGAATGCATGAAAGACTCAAAATAACCAGTTTAAGCGGACTGTCTGATCACGATAACCAGATTATTTAAACAGCGTTGGTATAGGAATGACTCCATCTGGCAAGTTCAGGAGGGTCCACTGTAACTGTATTCAACTCTCGATGGCAATCTGGAGCTCCATGTACAGTCTGAAGAAAAGGATGGATGACTGAAAATGAAAGTTTCCTACGTTTAACATGAGCAGCATGGGCATCAGTTTGTTTTTAAAGTGCTGCAGACAACGACGGGTTCTGGCATCGCTTTAAGGACGGTCAGGCAGTCCACAAATTTGGCAAGGAAACAATAAATCAAACGCAGCGTCGTCTGGGCGCGAACACACAGGAACCCAGGGAACAACATGTAAGTAGCCGAACTGCTGATTGTGTTGACCTAATGTTAGTCTGTGTGTTTTCTTGCTAAAAATGCAATGTGGGCTCAAATTTGAGGCAGTGGACTTGTGCCAGGCAGCTGCTTTCCCGTTATCGGTCACTGCATATCGGCGGCACAAGTTAATCTATTCCCTAATTTAATTAAGAAGAAGCGAGGCTTTCACCAGACAGCTGTTCCTCCCCTTTCCCATTAACTTTTACTTGGCTGTTGTAAAATAACAGCAGACCCAGTCTGTCTGCTTCTATTTTGATGCCTCAAAATCGAAACACTCTGAGGCGTTCGGGTGGCGTAGCCATCTATTCCGTTGCCTACCCACATGGGAATCGCTGGTTTGAATCCCTGTGTTACCTCCGGCTTGGTCGGGCGTCCCTACACACACAATTGGCCGTGTCTGCGGGTGGGAAGCCGGATGTGGGTATGTGTCCTGGTCGCTGCACTAGCGTCTCCTCTGGTCAGCCGGGGCGCCTGTTCAGGCAGAGGGGGAACTGGGGGGGGGGGGGTAGTGTGATCCTCTCACGTGCTACGTCCCCCTGGCGAAACTCCTCACTGTCAGGTGAAAAGCGGCTGGCGATCCCACATGTATCGGAGGAGGCATGTGGTAGTCTGCAGCCCTTCCTAGATCAGCAGAGGGGGTGGAGCAGCGACCAGGACAGCTCGGAAGAGTGGGGTAATTGGCCGGGTACAATTGGGGAGGGGAAAAAAAAACAGAAGAAAAAACATTTGGCACACTTGGAGGTCAGAAACTGAACATTTCAACTGGGGAATTCCAACCTCTAACTTTGAGCGGAACACATTTTTAGTCTTTCGCAACATGTCTTGTAAATAAAGATGATGTCTGGTCATGCGTTACACTCTATCAACAAATGAGGAGACCAAAGCCAACAATGCACTGATCCTCCTAAAAAGTACTGTATGTATCAAAGCTCGATGTAGCTCATTCCTCTGTGCCATAGAGCTCAACTGTTGTCCATACTATCAAAAAAGCCATCAATGAGCCACACTGTTACACTGGCTGACATTACTAGTATAGAAACACACACTACTTTATTTAGACTCAGTCCCACACACACCGTCCTGCTGCCACAAGTACTCACTAGACCACCAAGTGTGGAATAAACTGCAGCAGAAAATAGTCCCCAGCAAACGCAACAGTTTCTCCTGTTTGAGAAGAGTTTGCAAACAACTACAGTGGCCATCTTTTTGTGTTTTGGTCTTTTCGTGAGATTCGACGACAATTAAAAATAGAGCATTGCCAGCCTCATCGTTTAATCCCTTGTTGTTGCTTTTTCCAACGTTTGTGTTTATGTCTATTCAGGGCTGACCTTAGAACCAATTTGAATCGACTTGGGGAGAAGACTGATCACACCTCATGCCCCACTAGCGATCAGATCAACATTTGCAGACACTACACTGGCAATGTCCATAACACACTGAGGAGTACCCTTCAGGCGGCGGTGTTTCCATCCAGAGGCCAGAGTGGATGTGTTTTTTGTTACAAACAAACACCTGAAGGTGCAGTAGATGGTGGTGGACCTACTCTAGAGTACTCCAGGTTGCTGATGAAGGGCATTCATCGGTCCAAGCAAATTTGAAGGACCTGAGGCAGACAAAAGATTGGCCCTTGACACTCATGGTAATTTCTACATATATTCCCTTCATGTGTTGAAATGTGATGATTCGGAAGTTTTTGAACACTTTAAGGTCTGTTGCAGGTGGGGAAAGCCCAGCATTTAATCCTGTGTGGACATCCTTGTAAACGAAGGCGTTTCATGATATATACTCAGAAGGTGATTTTGTTCTGGCTAATTGTGATGAAATGTCTTCCACACATCCTCATACATAAGAGTGGCACCTCTACGGGGATTAATACTGGAGTTTCTCACCTGACAACAGAAGTTAAAATACCTATCGTATGAATGGTGACACATTCAGCATTGGACATTCTATCATAGTAATTCAATATATTCTGGTTACAGCCTTGGAAAGAAAACTACACACAGATAGCACCGGTGATATCTGTGTGTGTAATTCATGGAGGCGTGGCACCAAAGTCCTTCTCAGGTTGAATCAGTTCATCTGAATACAACGTTTATTGACATTGTATTATTGACACTGTATTCAGATACATATGATCATTCAACAAGTGACCTCTGCAGTCTAAACTGACTGCAGGTATCCCCACCCCTTATAAACAATACAGTTGCATAATGACTGAAACCAACGCCCAGTTTAATATGCAAATATGGGCGTGACCATTAACTAGAGTTTCAATGGCCATGTGTACTATTCACACAGGATTTGGGAATGCTTGCAATCACAGCACTGTAAGATGGCGACAGATGTACTCTCTTCCCCTTGGTTCAGGGATGGTCGTTCCCTCTTAACATAGATGGTGTCTTTGACTCCCCGTTCAAACCAGCGTTCCTCCCTATCAAGGATGTGCACATCCTCATCCTTGAAAGAGTGGCCATTGGTCTGTAGATGGTGTAGACTGCGGAGTCCTGGCCTGATGTGTTAGCTCTCCTATTGTTGTGCCATTCTCTTGGCTAGCATCTGTTTAGTTTCCCCACTGTACAAGTCATGGCAATCCTCCTGGCACTTAACAGTGTACACTATATTGTTCAGTTTGTGCCAGGGGACCCGATCCTTGGGGTGGACCAACTTCTGGCGCAGCGTGTTTTGGGGTTTGAAAGCAACCGAGATGCGGACGTCAGTCCGTCACAGATTGTGCATGCACCGGCCATGGGACCTTTGCTGCATGTTTTCCCCACACTTTGTTTAACCCGTTATTCCAGTCTTTCTCTACAGTCCTGACAAACAAGGTCAAAAAAGTGGAAAAACATCTTTTAAAAAACTGCTACCTCCCAAGTACTGAACACTAATCAATCACAACAGATATAATAAAAATGTTTTCACAAATGGTAATGTGTTTTGGTGGTGAAGAAACAAGAAAAAAAAACCATTAGCCTATCAGCTAATGTTTTGCTGGCTAGTTAATTGCCTGTTGGGATGATGACAGGAAGTTACACCTGCAATCGACTACTACTACTACTTCCGGTTCCTGTTAGGGGTCGCCACAGCGGATCATCCGTTTCCATCGCTTCCTGTCCTCCACTTCTTCCTCTGTCACACAAGCCACCCGCATGTCCTCTCTCAAGTTACACCAGCAATAATAATGAAACATAAATAGAGGCGAAAAAGATTCTATTTAGATCCACGAGAGAAACGCGAAAAAATAGTCTTCTTTCCATTTATTATTACAGGTTTCCACGTCAACTTCTAAAATTGTACTGATCTCAGGTCAGCTATTCCGAAAAAGCATATTTGTCACTGCGCAGCTGCAATAACGCATCATACAGATGCGGGTAATTGCGGGTCCGTTGTTTTCAAAACTTTCCGCCATTGTCGCTGCTGACGTACCCACTGTCCCCATACTGCCCCTACCGTTCATCTTGTGTATTGCATCTTGCAGACGCGTAAATGGACTGCATTTTTAAAGCGCTTTTCTAGTCTACCGACCACTCAAAGTGCTCTACAAGTGTACGCCTCACTTTCAACCCATTCACACAAACATTCATACACTTAATGACTGAGGCCAGTGGGGTCGTGGTCGTGTGGGGGGGGGGGGGGGGCTACCAGGAGTCAGAAGGGAAGGGGGGCCCTCGGGAAGCCCGGAATTAAAAGTTTGTTTCGGTTTGCATATTTGTTTTTATTTCTAACTAATTAGTGTTCTAACTAGTTTTCTCAATCCCTGCAAGATAGTTAAGTTAAGTCAAAACAGATGAATGTACTGTGATTGTAAACAACACACAGCATGCTAGAGCTCAAAAAAAGTGGTGCGTGAGAGACAAAAGAGGACAGGGGCCCACAGAGGCTGCTTATGTATAAGGGCCCAGAATTTTGTGCTTACACCCCTGACCGAGGTTGTCATGCAAGGGGACAATCTGTTCATTGGGAGCGCTTAAGGGTTCAGTGCCTTGCTCAAGGACGCTTCGGCACGCTCTCCGCAGGAGCCGGGGATCGAACCGGCGACCTTTCTGATACGTCCCGAGCCATGCCGTGCGGCGTGAAATTTCCGAGGACGTGCTCCGCCAAACGCTCCGGAACGGACGCTAGATAACGCGAGGGCGGCTACCACGCAAACGCGTAGTTAAAATCAAGCATTCCTCCGTAAAGAAATAAAGGCTTGCAAAACTCCCGACAAATGAACTAAAATGTTCGAGGGTGGATGGACGGTAGACCCCCCCACCCCCCCACATAGCGAATCCGCCGCTATACTAACTTTGTTTACGTTGTATGTGCAGACGAAGCTGCGTCTGACAAAACGTACTCGGTGAACGTTTCTGCTACACGTCCTCTCCCCCCCCCCCATGTCCTCGCTTAGCAGCGTTTCCTCCATTGGCAAGATCATCGGCTTGACGCGCCAGCCACCGCGGCTGTCCCCCCGTCCCTCTGGCGGCTCGGACGGCATCGACGCCCGGCGTAGAGCGCTAGGAGACTCCGCAGAGCAACCATGTTTACGGGTAAACGGCCGGCTCGGTCGCACCGCCAAACTCCCCGACCGGAGATATCGGGGCCGGAGGAGCCCCCAAACTCGCACCAACCGCCGGCGCTTCTCCCACAGTTAACACCCGAGTGTGTATGTGTGTGTGGGGGGGATAGATATGTGCGAACCGCCGGGGAAATACCCGTCGGTACGGGCGACTTCGGCCCCGCAGACGGGGCCTCCGTGTTCCGGGCAAGCCCCGGCGTCTTCCCCCCGCTAAGAAAGCCGTTGGTATTGTGCCACGGCGGTTCGCTCCGTTTGTCATCTCGCTATTTTCGGCGAGCGGAAAGTTTTAACTCACCGAGCATGTCTGTGCGAGGATCCCTCCGGCGAACAAAGGGGAAGGGACACGTCCACGGCGGCTTGAGGCGACGGCTCGGCGCGGTCCGGGTTCAGCGCGGCATTTCGTCGTCTTATGAACCACGGCTGCGGCGCTGATTAGCGATGCGAGCCCCGGCCGCGGGCCGTCCTTACGCCGGCCGCGGGCCGTCCTTACGCCCCGCGCTCCGCGGCCGGCCACGTTCACATGTGGCAAGACGTCCCCCTTTGAACGCACTCCGACGTTTAGACGTTTGACACACGCCATGTCAATTGTTGCATTGTAAAGCTGACAAAAAGGGCCTATTTTGGTAAGACTTTACCAGGGCTTTATGAAGACATTGACATGCCATTTAACTACGGGTTAAAGCATGTTTAGAGCACAGCGATGATGTTGAAGTACTTGAGTAAAGTGAAGCTAGAATATTTTAATTTAGCCAACCCTGTGGTGCAATAAGATGTCACTCCTGGCTTTACATCAAATTACACAATACTGTGTAAGTAGTTGTACACAGCTGTTTGGCAGATTGTTGTATATCACGCAATATTGTGGGAAATTATATCTCAGGAGAAACACGACAAAGAAAACAAGTTATCAAACTACGATTGGTAGTTTATTATAAGGCAGGTCAAACGTACACGTGCACTCGAGCAGCTCCTTTGATAGAACCCCCCGGCCCCCCAACACACCTTAGCCCCCCCTTCAGGAGATAACGGTTAACTGACATCTCCTCACACACCACAGCCTCCTCCCCTGTAGCTTCAAACTTCAGACACTTTTTATGTTTTTATGTTCCCCTTCAATTGAACATTTCTCCCAAAAAAAAGCCCAACAAAAAAACCCCCCAAACAAACAAAACGAAAACAAAACACGTGTTTCCTCCCACAGTCCAAAGACATGTACGTCAGGTGAATCGGCCATACTAAATTGTCCCAAGTATGAATATGTGTGTGTGTGTGTGTGTGTGTGTGTCGGCCCTGTGTGATAGTCTGGCGGCCTGTCCAGTGTGTCTCCCCGCCTGCCACCCAATGACTGCTGGAATAGGCCCCAGCATCCCTACGACCCAGAGACCCGGATAAGCTGCTCGGAAAATGGATGGATGGATGGACTCACACACACACACATACACACACACACACACACACGGTTTTCACTTTAAGTGTGCAAATAGTGTCTGAGTCCACTAGAAGTCCAACCGTTGAGGAGGGTTGCCCATTTGTCTTTGAGCGCTCTGTGCATCCTGAACCTGAAGGGTTTTCCAGAGCTCTGTCAGCCTCCTCTGAGCTCTGTCAGCCTCCTCTGAGCTCTGTCAGCCTCCTCTGAGCTCTGTCAGTCCTCCTCTGAGCTCTGACGGTCCTCCGGTGTCTGCTCACAGACAACAGCGACAGTGTCAGCGTCCCTCACGTCATCTCCTGGATCAATATGGCAATCCCAGACACAGTCTCCTCCAGTGTTTGTTAGCCTGTTCTGGAGCCACGCTCTTTCTCTTTGCATCTAGCATTCTGATCCATATGTCTCTTTACACATGCTCCATTCACATTCACTAAGTATGTTACAGCAGTGTTTGTACACTGCTGACCCAAAGGTAGCAAGTAACTTTTCTGGAATGACCACCCTTGAAACACCAGAAAACACAATCATCTTCAATGGTGAGTTCAAACCAGGGTTCGAATTATAAACTCAGCTTCGTGGGGGTCTCCAAAAACAAGGCAAAAAAAATGTACGCATGCACTCAATTCATGCCCACACAGCGATGGGACTTCTTTTATTACATTGATGACTGGATATTATATAGGCCTATTATATATAAAATATATAACAATATTTTTATTTGACCCAAAACAAAACAAAAAACAGTTGCCATGTTAAAATCAAGGATAATTAGTTGCTTACTTCGAGAGTCGAGATCACTAACACTCACTCACACACGTAAATGGCAAATGCATGGCACAGCGGCCAGCGACAAGGAAGTCCAGCGTGTCCATCTGTGGTCCCATTCCCGACGTTAGTAGATGTACTAACATTAGAGCCCAGGCCAACCTATAGGAAGGCATAACGTTAGTTTACATAAACGTATTGTAGCGAATTCGGGGAACAACGCAACCACAGGAACTGCCGCGGCCGGGAAGCGAACCCGCGTCGCCCACACCGCAGGAGGCGTCGCTAACCGCTCGACTAAAGGGTCAGACCCGCGAGTCACCGGCCAGCGTGTCTTCTTATCCATGCACGTTACAGTATACTAAACACTGCTAACTAAACGGGAAATTCAAAATTAATCTGAAAGAGTGTTAGCTAGCCATGCTGTAGAAAATGCAAAAAGACTTGATCGAGCCTTACTTCGTTAACGAGTCCTCTTCAGGAATGTTGCTAGCAGCAGCGGAGCTAGCTAACGCTAACGCTAACGCTAACGTCGCTGACTTTTTCTGAATCAGCAACTTTTTTTTTAGCTTTTGAGCTGTTAAACCCAAATTCCAGCAGGCTTTCTTTTTGGTGGCCGAGGAGGAGGCATGGTGAAAAATATTGCACATTACCTGATGTGACTAGCTAAGACAATATTAAGACAACATTAATAACGCTCCATCTCCGCACCTTGGCGCCCCTGTCAACGTTTCAAGCATACCGAGTTTCCCCAAACCAAGGTTGCTTTAGGCTATCCTACAGCGCCCCACAGCGTCTCGGTGGGGAAGTGCAGTCAAATGTCCTATTCACAGACGAATAATGGTGCGTAGTTCTTTTCGAAAACATATTTATTTAAAACAAATTGTTTCACTAACATAAAGAATCCCAATAACATTGAAAGATACATTATTTGTGATCAAATAATGTTTTTTTAAAATATTTTGTTAGAGACCCCCACAGATCTAGAGTTTTACAGCTTTCAAGGGAGCTAATGCCTCCTGGCTCCCACGTATTTCGAACACAGGTTCAAACCTTAGTTTCATATACGTATAGCCAGGTGGTTAATAAAATATATCCCCCACCGGATAAGCTACAAAGCAATGGTTGTCTTAGAAAACATGTTAAAACGTTGTTCGAAAACAATCGTAAGTAACGTACCTGTAAAAGAAAGTCCGCAACTTCCAGTTACAACTTGTGTCCACTAGGTGGCACGGTCTGGAAAATTGTAAGGTAAAGCGAGCCGGGGGTGCGTCCTCGATCTTCTTTCCGTTCTGGTTGAGCCTGGCAGCGTGCATTACGGGCATCGTGGAAAGTAATCGGTAAGTACGCCGTGGATCATTAACATCTGACTAACATAAGATTTTGGAAATAACATTGTCAATGTATGGAGCTATATTTTAAGTCGATGGTTCGTCGATAAGAAGACTTTTCTATGGAAGCTCCGGAGTTCGCGGATTGTAGTAAAAGAGGTGGTTTCCCAGGCCCGCTAGCTAGTGTAAACTACTAATAATACACGTTAGCTCCTAGCTAACGTGTCTGACCCTTTAGCCGAGCGGTTAGTGATGTCGCCTTGTGGTGCACTACACCTCGTATCGAATCCCGCACCGGGCAAAATATAACCGGTTATATTAGTTAGCCGCATCTGTTAGCATTTTCCCTGCTTACAGTAACGTGGGAAGTTTTAAAGCAGAGAAACGTCTTATGTTCTATTCCCCCCAGACCTCACGGTGAGACTTAATAGTGTTCTCCTGAAACGGGAGCTCAAAGCGAGGACTTTTTGACGGGAATAATTTCAACGTGAGTATCGTTTTCCTGATAATTGAATTCTCAGTATTACACTGAGTGGGTTAACATGAGACTAAAAGAATGTGTTTTGTTGTATTTTTGTTTGTCTTAAATGTACAGTTGTAAGCCCACTACCGTATTTTGTACATTATATTGTGTTTTCCTAGCCTCGGAAATTAACTCGTTCGGAGGTGCAGCATTGCCCGAAATAAAAGAATAATTCTTTCCTGTGTGGTACCCAATTCCATTGGCCAAACAATTTTGGTACCAGGAGTAGCGTTTATTTAAGCGCAAATTGGCTAACAGTAAGGCAGCTTAGGTTAGTGGCAGTGGTGAAGATTGGAATCCAGCCCAGTAGCCAGTTTGGTGTGTGAGCAGCGAGACGGCGGAGTTCCAGTGTGCGCCAATTATTGCTACCAGTGAGAAGCTTTGGCTGTTCCCGTTGCGGTGGCTCCAGCTACAGAGTCCCCAGACCTCCAGAACCAGCAGAGTCTTCATCTTCCAGTGGTACGTGCCAGCAGTATCCTTGATACTCCCATTGGACTGTATTCATTTGGACTGAGGCAAGTGACACCTAGAACTATGTCCAGTGACTCTGATGATGGAGGGGTGGTAGTCAATGAGCGTAACCAGGTCTCGGGGGAAGGAGATTGTAATTCAAATATTGTGCTGGAAATACAGAACCAAGTAGAAGAAATAAGCAGGTGGCGGGATGAGACAATGGCTAATAGAGCTAGTGGTAGTATTACACATTTTTATGTATATATGCCACGTGAGCATCAGATCCAAGCCTTTAGTGGTGAATATGCTACAGACTGAAGGTCAGTGGATGAATTCACTGAGTAGGTAAAGAGAGTTTTGAGGGCTAGAGAACAGTCTGGGGAGGAACAGTTAGATTTTATTCCGTCACTGCTGAAAGGTCCTGCCTTAGAGGAGGTGTGACTGTGTTTGGGAGACCGGCCAGGACAGCCCAGTCGTATCGTTTACTTCTTGAGAAATGCATTTGGAGAAAAATGCAGTGCTACCCAGCTCTTGCAGATTTTCTACAATTGTAAGCAGTTTGATGGTGAGGACCTCTGTGATTACTCCCATTCCTTGTCTCAGGTCTTAAGTTCTGTAGGTAAACAGTCAAAGGAACTTCCCTTGACTGGTTAAATGCTAAGAGACCAGTTTGTTGAGGGGTTGAGGGATCCAGCACCTAGGTGGGAGCACCGCAAGTTTATAAGGGACAAACCCCAGTCTAGCCTTCTTGAAATATGTATGAATGAATGAATGAATGAGATTTATTTCGAACATGTAAACAAGCAGGATTTTAATTATTTTATTAAAAATTATTTTATTTTACTAAATTGTCCCTCGGTATGAATGTGTGTGTGCGTGTGTGTGTGTGTGTGTGTGTATGTGTGTCGGCCCTATGATGGCCTGGCAGCCCGTCCAGGGTGTCTCCCTGCCTGCCGCCCAATGACTGCTGGGCAGAGTTGTAAAAACCAGGTCCAGAAAGTAAATGTCCAAACCGTGTATTTGCTCCAACTATGTTACTAAACTAGCTGATTTCATTAGCTAGTTTTCCCTACTTCGTTGTGGAGTGGTGGTGATTAGAATCTGCTGGTGTAGTGCATGAGTGGAGCAAATACATGGTTTGGACTTTTACTTCCTGGACCTGGTTTTTACAACTCTGCTGCTGGGATAGGCTCCAGCATCCCCATGACCGTGAGAGCATGATAAGCGGTTTGGATAATGGATGGAATGATGTAAACAAGCAGGATATAACATACAGATAATCCATTGCCAATAATCTGAAGTGATCAATAAAGCCACACATCAAACTCAGCGAACAACTCTCCATATACATCAGATTATTTGTTACATGTTCGAAAAGGAGTAGGAGGAAGTATGCACTTATTTTTTCCTACCCCTTCTCACCTACTTTAAGTTAATACATTACAAAAAAGAAAAGAAAAAATATATATAGCAAAAAATATACGTATATATATATATATATATATATATATATACAACTTTGTTAAAAGTCTCTGTTTTGCCTCTATTTTGCCGTTGTCATTTCTCGTCACCGTAGCTTGGTAGATAACTCACAGACACATACGTTGGTCTGAGAGGGAACATTCAAAACGAGGTTTAATGCACACATGTAGCTTTAGAAACAACCGTTTAAAGAATGTAACATCTTTAAGCCGTTATATTTGGTCATTGGCAGACAGAAACATTAATTATTCAACCACCTGGAAAATCCTCTCAAAGAACAAAGCATATTCAACCAGTAGTAAAATGTGCAATCTATCTCTAACTGAAAAAAATATTTAATCATTTGCAAACCAGAAATGTCCACATTGAATAACAGGAGTGAATTGGCCGGCAGTTGCAGACATAGCTATAAGCACCTATTTTGTAATTCTAAAAAAAAGAAAAACATGCCAATAGACAAATACCAAGCCCCCCCCCCCATTGGCCCGTTAGCAATCACGTGTTTTTGAATTTTTGAATGTTGCACCTCTCCCTTCCCCATTAGACGTTGTGCACGTGATGTGCATGACGAGGCAGTAAATGGTATGTCCTTTCCCGAGAAGCTTTATTGACAGCTGATGATTGCTTATGGCATGACACAGGCTTGTACTGTCTCATGAAGAATTTACTTGACTCACTGGATATATATATAACTTCACTACCACCCAGTGCCTGTCTTAACTCCTCCCTGAACTCCACACAACAGTCTTCCTTCTTCAACTTCCACCATTTGATCTTCGGCTCTGCCTTCACTTGCTTCCTCTTCTTGGTCTCCAAAGTCATCCAACAGACCAACATCCGATGCTGCCTACCCTGTCCCCGCCTTGCAGTTTCCAAGCCCTTTCAGATCGCGCCTTTTGCATGTTATAGTCCACCTGTGTGCACTATCCTCCACTCTTGTACATCACCATGTATTCCTCCCTCTTCTCGAAATATGTATTCACCACAGCTATTTCCATCCTTTTCGCAAAATCCACCACCATCTGTCCTTCCACATTTCTCTCCTTGACACCATACCTGTCCATCACCTCCTCATCACCTCTTTTCCCTTCACCAACATGCCCATTGAAGTCCACTCCAATCACCATTCTCTCCTCCTTGGATACACTCTCCACCACTTCATTCAACTCACTCCAGTATTCTTCTTTCTCTTCCATCTCACACCCAACTTGCAGGACATATGCGCTGATAACATTCATCAATACGCCTTCATTTCCAGCTTCATACTCATCACTCTGTCTGACACTCTCTTCACCTCCAGTACATTCTTGACATACTCTTCCTTCACAATTACCCCTACCCCATTTCTCCTCCCATTCGCACCATGATAGAAGAGTTTGAACCCACCTCCGATGCTCCTGGCCTTACTCCCCTTCCACCTGGTCTCTTGCACATACAGTAAACCTACCTTTCTTCTTTCCATCATATCAGCCAGCTCTCTCCGTGTGCCAGTCATAGTGCCAACATTCAAAGTTGGCACTATGACTGCCTCTGGACATGCCTTCCCCCTCTCCTTCTCCTTCACCCAACAGTAGCATAGTTGTCGAGAGGCACCCAACTGCAACAAGATGGCGCATGGATATCCAATCCATACCGGAAGTTGTTCTTCTTCGTCTATATTACAGTCCCGAACTGCTCCGCCATTTTACATCCAATCTACACCGGAAGTCACAGCGGAAGTAGTATTATTCGTGTGTATTATTCGCCGAATAGAAAGAAAGAAGAAGGAAAAAGACGAACACGAAGAATACCCGCACGAGTATGAGAAAGAACGGTAAGGGAATTAGTTTTTTAATTATTAGAATTAGAAAACTATATTGTCATTGTACATTGTACAACGTTATCTAAACACGAGGGCATAATTGGTGCTAACTTAACGTTAGCTGCTCAAGGCCTGCTGTGCTCCCTTTTAGCAATGTCTGTGTAACGTTAAAGAGTGTTATGTCGGTCAGATACTATTACTGCTCTCGCTTGATGTGTTGTTTAATTTAGATGTGTAATTTGCTGCGGGGTTAGTATGTGTTCATCTGCTTTTTGGTGTGTTGGGGTGTAAAACATCTTTGCACACACTCACTTCTATTAGCTGGTATTAACCGGGTCAGATAAATAACCTATAGCTCCGGGTGTCTGCAAAAATACATTTGTATTATGTTTTATTACTGCATCAGTGCAGTAAATACACATGCACATGTGGATATATAAAGACTAGTGCCTCCTCCACCACGAGTCCTTTCGATTGTAAAGATATGGATGATGTTCAGTATGTTTTCCAGATATCAATGTTGATTGACTTCTCCTTTTTACAGATGCACCCCTCTATTTTGTTTGAAGATGCCAGTCTGGGGCACGTAACCCTTGCATCAGCAGAGTTTGGGTGTCCTCTCTGCCCCAAATTTTTAACCAAAAATGAGAGCGTGATCCAGAGACACCTAAACAACCACACAGAAAATGCAGTGCATTTCCATGGTATGTTGATGAGACGTATCTGTTGGAGATCATATACTAATACATGTAATAGTAATGTTTAAGGATATTTGTGTTTTTGCATGTATAAGATTGTCATATTTAAGCATTGTTAAAATTGAGTTGCACTGTTTGAGGTCTGTTGATAAGATGTTGCACCTGTTGAAATCGTCATAACAGTTTCAATTAAGGAAAAAAAACAATCGTATAAGTTATTGTTTATAGAATGTAAAGTAATTTTTTGTTTCTCAGTTATGACATTAAGGTTTTTAAGACAAATGTCTCTCCCTTTACAGAAAAAAAATCTGCAAATGCAACATGCCTTGCCGTGACAAAGGTCATTTTCATTGTCCTTTTTGTGACACGACTATAATCCGGGAAGACTTTGTATCACCACATGTGAGTGACTGTTTTAAAAGATGTGTTGTGGTGGTGCCACCTCATCATCAGTCCTCACCACCTCATCATCAGTCCCCACCACCTCATCATCAGTCCTCACCACCTCATCATCAGTCCTCACCGTCATCATCTGAAAACTTAATTGCGCAGTTACTGGAACATTCTTATGCACTCGCCCCTTCAGCTACAACCACAGAGGAAGCAGTCACTCAAGAACTTTCATCTTCCCGTGTGACTTGCCCTCACTGCAACCTTGTACTATACAAAAGGAATTTGACATTACACATTAAAAGAAAACACAGTCAACAAACAGATATCTCGGCCAAATCACATCTTAAAAGCACATGTGTTGACCAAAATAATGGTGTTTATGCTGTCTGGAAGACCGCAAAGGGTTTCGGTGTCCCGGTGCATGTGCAGAGCAAAACGTGGGGCCGGCAACATGTGTCAAAATGCGAGATGGAGGACTGTCGGCAGTATCATTTACTAGCTCAAAGGAGTGGCCTCTCCCACAGCTTGTGCCAACACATTCGTTCTGTTGATTACTGTGGCCCCACTGGCAGCGAGGAACCACTGCAACACCAGGTTCTGTCTGAAATGGTGCAAAACAAGTTCTTTGGAGAGTCTAAGATGGAATTATGCAAAAAGAGACAAAAGGAAGCTGAGGAAGTTCATGTCCCATTATGTGTGTTGGTGGAACTTGGTGGTGTGCAAAATAAAATTTGCCTCTCCATCTATGAGCCATTATTGCACCACTACAGCACTTTGGGCCGAGTCATGGTCAGTTATAATGTAAAAAACAACACCTGGCATTGCCCCTGTGCAAAGGCCCGTAGATCTTGTCCCCATAAAAACATAGCAAAGTGGCACCTTTTTCAAACACGCAAAGAACTTTTCATAACTGCACCTCAGACCACAACCACACCACCAACATCACCAGTGACAACTCACCCTGTCAGTCAACCCCCAACTTCAGGGATGGCGAGAACTGTGAGATATGTTTACGAAAACAAAAAATACCCGCCACTCTCCCTGAAGAGGCCACAGCTCGAAAAGCTTACCCTAAGGAGTTGCTGCCATCGGAAAAAACATGCAAGCTGTGTCCAGGAAATCCTGAATTGGAGGAGGCCAAGCTAATCACCCCAAAAGCCAGAGTAGTTGGCATGGAAGGTGTAATAGAAAGTAAGTTAAATACATCTTGAGATTTATAACATACAGCTAATTTCATGCCCTAATGTTTGTATCTATGTCCATTACAGACATCTCAACTTACAATAGAAGGTGCACCAAATGCCAAATGGTGTACCGATACCAGGAGTGGACAGATGGTCTGAATAATTTCAATGACCACGTCATCCTCACGCTGCAACTTTGTCTGTATTTGAGGCACAATCTCCAGGTGTGTGTGAAGTAATAGTTAATTCCTCATTAGCTCCTCAGTAACTACTCTAATTTTGTGTACCTTATTGTAAAGTGTTGGCATTATTTCGTGTAGGAAATATAAATTTTGTAGGCATTTACTGCAGTACATTTTCTGGTACAATGATAGCAGGGATTGCTCTTACTAATTGTTACTGATACTTTTCTGGGTATTCGTATCATTCCTGATATTTTCCTGTTATTCTTTTGTATTTAATATAGAATCATGTGTCCGTGTCTCGAGTCATCACCTCTCTTGAGACTTTGTGGAAGATGAAGTTTCCAGCCACTGACTTAATTTTTCAAGGATACTGCCAATTCGAGGCACTTTGCAACACAGAGTACAAATACTCTTGTGTAAATTGTGGCTTCTACCCTCCTGTGGTGATTATGGACCTCCACAGAAAATGAGTTTTCAATCTTGAGAGTATGTCTCCCTTTAGTTTCCATTTATATATTTATCTTGTAAAATATTTAATTGACATAACATTTATTCACAATAGTATCATTCATTAAAGGGTAAAATTTACTGTTGTGTTTGGCAATTTCATTTAGTGAACTGGAACAACCACATACTGACTTTCATGGTGAGCACGACATGCCGGCATTCTGGGAATCGGTTCATCTGCACATGATCAGCCGAGGATTTTGTAAGTGCGAGTCTGTCTAGATTATAAAAATCCAGCAAGTTTCATCGAAGTTGGTGTGTGCTCCTCAGAATTAACAGTATTTTAATGTCTATGTTTTCCATGAAGTCTCCTCACAGAACCCATTTGTTGTTAAACCAACATATGACAACTGGGCACCTTGGATTGGAGGGGAGACTAGGAAAAGCAGTACTGTCCTAAACACAGAGTTTGAAAAGGTGCCACTGCAGAGGTCCTCTGGTGAACATCAGCTAGGTGATATAACAGAGGACTGCCTCGCTGATGAGCTGCAAAAACAGAAGGTACAGTCACCCATGATCTTGTTTAGTTTGTTCTTATTTTTAATTAAATACATTTGCAAATGACAATTTAATGTCATTGTATATGAGATGCATTTATCATTATTCATCTGAAATGCAACATTACAATGTAAGGTATATGTTTTTATTTTTATGTACTCTTGCCACAACCAAGGGAAAACACTCACAATGAGTTAAACTTATTTTTAAAGACAAATAAATGAGCTGACAGCCAAAGGAATTTCCATTTTTGGATGAATAAAGTAATCAGATCGCCACAGAGTGATACATTTAATTGACTCAAGATATTATGGTGTAGGTATCCACCATTCGAAAGCTGTGCAAATCCTGCAACGTGGACACAAAGGGGTTCCGTGGGGACCTTATTAACTGGCTGCGGGAGGAGATGAAGACCAGGCAGACCTATGACAAGGTCTTTCAGTCAATTTGGGGGGCCTCTGGTGAGTGTAGAAATGTAAAATTATTACAATAATTACATAAAATAAAGGTGGAAGTTAGACTAAATATTTTGTATTCTCAGAGGTGGATGGTCCGTCATTACGTGCCCCCATGGAGTT
This sequence comes from Lampris incognitus, assembly GCF_029633865.1. Classification (NCBI taxonomy): domain Eukaryota; kingdom Metazoa; phylum Chordata; class Actinopteri; order Lampriformes; family Lampridae; genus Lampris; species Lampris incognitus. The sequence goes on from NC_079222.1 coordinate 32,473,067, forward strand.
GTTTACAGTATTAAGTTCAACCTCAGAGCAGAAAGCCCCAGGGATTTTGCAGACCTCCTACTGTCATAGAAGCATTTACCTAATGTTTGTGTTTACGACTTTGCACTCGGATTGGTGGCCCATGCTAATTTGAGAGTTACAGACAACCCTCCATTCCAGCCGTTTGAGGGAAGACTTGCTGACCCAACAAATGACAATGTTGAGGCTGCTGCTCATGGCAAACCCAAAGTGCATCTCCCGTGGTTGTTTGAGAAACTTGAACATCAAGATTCAAATGGCCATCCTGTTACAGGCTCAAGCAAACACTATGTCCTGTATGACAAATTTCATCAGGCAAATACAAAAGACCCACAGGATGTACCAAGAAGGATACACATTGTTCCAGAACTTCAGGCAGCTTTCAACAGTCAGGTTGCAGAGCAACTCTTTGCTTGTCTGCGAAAAAATTACTTTTTGAACAACATGGGGCCTTCTGCTCACATCTTCCTGATGCGCCACATCCTTGAACACAGAAACAACCTTCAAAATGACAAACTGGTGAAACGTCTGTTAAGAAGAGGTCTACTTCTTCAACAGCTGCACAATATTACCCTGTCAGACTTGGGCCAAGTGATACTAGGTTCATGTCAAACTTTTAATCTTACACAGGAACATTAATTATTTGACATGAAATTGTTTGACAATTTCATAATTTTGTTTTGTTTTTGTATTGTGTCTTTCTAAGTATATCCTGCAGTTAAGTGGTAATAACAGTGTAGATAATGCAGTGTGTATTATGTGTGTATTTGTATAAGTATGTGTGCATAAATATATATTTATATATATATTATTTGTATTTTAAAAAAGTACTACACTGCACAGCTGATGTCAGATGATTGTATTTTGCACACTTGAGTTGAAGATGATCAGAAAAATGGATAGCTCCTCTCATCCCTGAAGCACAGTAGAGCATTATTATTTATTTATTTTGGATAATATATCTTAGCAATTGTTGATTGCTTCAATGTTTGTAAATGCATTCCTCAAATAAAGAATATAAAAAAGACGGATTGACATTGGATGTAAAATGGCGGAGCAGTTCGGGACTGTAATAAAATAGACGAAGAAGAACAACTTCCGGTATGGATTGGATATCCATGCACCATCTTGTTGCAGTTGAGTGCTCTTGGGAGATTTCACCGGCACCTTGCTGGTTAACAGTACCGGTGGCAGTCGTTGGTAGCCCTGGGCCTCGACCGATCCGGTATGGAAATCTCATTTATGGTCTGCATATTTGATTTGGCAAAGATTTTACACCGGATACCCTTCCTGATATAACCCTCTCCATTTATCCGGGCTTGGGAGCGGCCCTAAGAATGCACTGGCTTGTGCATCCTCAATGGCTGTGTTTTTTTTCCTGTTTATATACATCAATTTGGCCCTGTGATGGCCTGAAGGCCTGTCCAGGGTTTCTCTCTGCCTGCCATCCAATGACTGCTAGGTTAGGCTCCAGCATCCCTGCGACCTTGAGAGCAGGATAAGCGGTTTGGATAATGGATGGATGGATGGATATATATATACGTCAGTTCATATCCATTCAACTCAAAGTCCACACCCTTCTCAGGGCTGAACTAAGTCTGATATGGCTATTGTATTGAATGGTTTTTTGAATTGATTGAAATATTCTTTGATCTTTTGGAAATTGGCATATATGCTTCTGCCGTTAACGTGGATAATTGATATTTTATGATCAGACTTAACCTTAGTGTTAAACTGATCCTCTGTGTAATAACAGTAGTTGTTGATATTATTAAATAAATTATTTTCTGAATCGATATCACTTTCCATATCTTGTGATTTAGATTACATTACAGTCATTTAGCCGACACTTTTATCCAAAGCGACTTACAATAAGTGCATTTAACGTAGGAAATCAGGAGAACTACTAGTCATCAGAGGTCATAAGTGCATCTTCTCTCTAAACAAGCATCTAAGAGCAAAACCAGTGCTAAAGTAAAAGCGAAAGAAAGAGTTTTTTTTTTTAATGAGTGAATACAATAAGTGCTAAGAGCAAGTAACAGGGTAGTAGTTCTTGGAAGAGGTGAGTTTTCAACCTGAGCCGAAAGATGCTGTCCTGACATCAGTGGGGAGTTCATTCCACCACTGTGGGGCCAGGACAGAAAAGAGCCGTGACCGGGTCGATCGGCAGCAAGGGCCTCTGAGCGATGGGGGAACCAGGCGTCCAGAGGCAGCAGAGTGAAGTGGTCGGGCGGGAGTGTAGGGCTTGACCTAGGCCTGGAGATAGGAAGGAGCTGTTCCTTTCACTGCCCTGTAGGCTAGCACCAGAGTCTTAAACTGGATGCGAGCAGCTACTGGAAGCCAGTGTAGAGACATGAGAAGAGGAGTTGTGTGGGAGAACTTAGGGCGGTTGAACACCAGACGAACTGTAGCTTTCTGAACAAGCTCCAGAGGTCTGATGGCCGACGCCGGGGCGCCAGCAAGGAGGGAGTTGCAGTAGTCCAGCTGGGAGATGACCAGATCCTGGATGAGTACCTGTGCCGTCTTGTCGGTGAGGAATGGGTGAATCCTGATGTTATAGAGGAGAAATCTGCAGGAGCAAGCAACTGATGCAACGTTTTCAGCAAACGACAGTTGGTCATCCAGGATCACACCCAAACTCCTTGCAGTCCGAGTTGGCGTCACCATGGTGTTGTCAATGGTGATGGCCAGGTCTCGGTGCGGGCAACCTTTCCCCGGGAGGAACATCAGCTCTGTCTTGTCCAGATTGAGCTTCAGGTGGGGTGCTGCTTTATGCTCAATATATTCAAAAGTTTTCAATCCCAGTTTGTCATATTTTGTAGTTTTTGTTGTTTGCTGATTGTGATTATCTCCAGATGGAGATGAATGACTTCTTTCAGAACTTGTCATAGCTGATTGCATTTAGTATTTATTTAGTCACTCTCAGATTTTTCATTACCTTGTTGTGTTGTTCTTTTGTACTCACTGGTATTTATCAAATTCCTCAATGTCTCTGATGACCAGCACTTTGGTTTCTTCTGGTGTTCTGTTTAATTTCATGAAGATTTTACAGTTTGTTGACCATGTAGATTGGATTTTCCTCTGCTTTCTCAAGAAGCGTGCCTTTTTGGCAATTCTTGGCATGCTTTTTAGTCAGGTATTCGTTCAAGTAGGCATCTGATCCCTTCAGCTTTTTTCTCCTTGCCTTAGCAATGCGGTTTTATACTTTCTGTTCGAAAACCTTATTATTATGGCCAGTTTATCACTCTTGTATTTCCGAGGGAGAGGGTGACATGCTTCAGTGTCGCTGTTGTCCACTTCAGTTTCCTTAGACTGAAGGAAAAAAGTCACCTTTTGCTCCAAAGATTTGGAGTCCTGCTCACTGAATTCCCCCAACCGTTCATTGTCGTCACTGCCTGGGCGTATGACTGGGGTTTAGTCTCCAACCTGGTGACAATGATGTCGTTCATTTGCATGTACTGCTCGAAATCACTCACCCGGTTCTCCAGGAATACGATTCTCTTATCCTTCTCTGTGTTTTGTGGTCTCAGGGCCTTGACTTCTTCCACCAGGTCCACAATCGTTTTCGCAACCTCCTCCATCACAAAGTCAAGCAAAGATTTTAAATCTTCCCCGGTTGGGAGATTCTTTTTGTCCTGTGCCGTTTTTTTTTATTTTTAATTTTTTTTACCACGTCTTTATCTGTTATGGACCCTGAGTCTGCAATATAGTTTTCAGCTGAGTTTTGTTTGTGCCAGCTAGTTAGCTTAGCCAGTTAGTTAGCTTAGCTAGCCACGGGTGCAGCTGTCGTCTTTTTCAGTCGTAACTCTCCCACTTTTGTCCGCAGTTGCCCAATAGTGGTTTGATGTAAACTGATGTCTTTCAGTGTAAAAGTAGTCTTTCTTGATGTAAGGGAAAAAAATCAGGTGTCGGAGCTTGCAAAAGGATCAACTGCTCTCTCCGCCGTCTTGACTGGAAATACGCAATGAGCTATCCTTTGGTCCATGGGAGAAAGTAAGCCTCAGGGGCCCAGGGCTGTGAAGAACAGGCAAGTACAGTCTGAGGTACTTAGTGAGCCCCATTGTGCAGCTATTGCAGTAGAGAAGGATCAGCCTGACCCTTTAGTTACTATTCAGAGAGCAGTGGGCCAGCAAGATAAACATAGCCGAATTAGGAAAAAATGTGTCAGAGCTCACCAGTGCGCTCAAAGAAATGGCAGCGCTCCAGGCCCAGCAGACAGAGAGTCAAGCTGTGGACATAGACTGCTGCCAAGGTATGAGGATGAGCAACCCATCTGCTTCAAGTGTAGAGGGGTAGGGCACTTGGGTAAGAGATGCCACCAGACAGACACATAGCCGTCAGGACAAGGGGACGCCAGAGCCCTCTGCTGCTCAGGAAAACTGGCTCCCTCGGTTGCTAGGAGCCAGGCAATTCGAGGGGAGGTTAGTGGCTCAACTAAAGCCCCACTTAGCCGAGAAAGAATACTAGAACATGCAATTGGTGAATGCCGAGCAGTAGATATCAAAATAAATGATGTAAAGGCATAATGTCTACTAGATACTGGCAGCAATGTTAGTGCCATTTCAGAGAGTTTCCTCGGGGAACATTTATCTGGAAATGTCAATGACCTTATTTTTACATTTGAGTGGTTAAAGATAACTGCAGTTGATCGGTTGAATATACCTTACATAGGTTATCTGGAGCTAGAAGTGGAGGCCATAGGACTTACCATCCCTGAGAGTGGGTTCCTGATTGTTAAAGATTTACCCTATTCCCCTTCATTTCCGGGACTATTAGGCATGAACATCATTAAGTGGTGCAGACAGAATTTGACACCAAGTTAGGTGGAAAGCTTGAGTCAGGTTGGAGGCAGGTATTTCAGCAAATGCGTACAGTCAGCATCGTAGACAAGCCTAGCTTCACCCATGTGTCTGGCAAGTGCGTCGTTCACCTACCAGCCTTTACTGTAGCTACAATGCTGGCCAAGGGACTCAAGACTGTGAAGGAGGATGGCCCTTTATGGCTGTTTGAGCCTGTTAGTGCTTCATTACCAGGGGGTCTACTTGTTGTGCCCACCTTAGTGACATCAGAGAATTATATGGTTGTGAATGTGTTTCAGGAGGATGTTTGGTTGCAGCCTAGGACTAGCCTAGAGAGGCTGTCTCCTATGGAGAGTATTGGCGGGGGTGAGCCCTGTGAAGTGAAGTTCCAGAGAATTTCAGCAGAAATTGAACGGGTTACTGTGGACACTGAGGTGAGCAAGCCACCTGTTACACAGTCCCTTCCAGAGAAAGTTAAAATCGGAGGTAGCCCAGAGCAGCAGGCCCTGTTGGGTGAGTTATGTGAGAAGTACTCTCATATATTTGTAGCTGAGGATGAGGACTTAGGTTACACTGACAACGTGCAGCATGAGATACAACTGACAGACGATGTACCAGTGACCCAGCCTTACAGAAAAATCCCACCAACACAGTATAGGGAAGTAAGGGAGCATATAACCAAATTGTTGAAAAAGGGAGTCATCTAAGAGAGTGTGAGTGCATATGCCTCACCTATATTACTTGTACAGAAGACTGACGGTACTTCGAGGTTGTGTGTTGACTACATGAAGCTTGATGCTAACACAAGATGTGATGCATTTCCTCTGCCCAAAATTGATGAGAGTTTTGACGCATTGGGAGGTGCTACGTTTTTCTCAACAGGTAGACTTAGCTAGCGACTATCATCAGGTGGCCATGCATGAAAGGCATAGGGAAAAGACTGCCTTTACCACACCATTCAGTGTATTTGAGTATGTTCATATGCCTTTTGGCATGTGCAATAGGCCTACAACATTTCAGAGACTAATGAAGGCCACCATGAGTGTGACCTTATTTTTCAAATCCTTTTAGTCTGTTTAAATGATCTCCTCATCTACTCTCGAACATTTGAAGAACATTTAGAGAGGTTGGGGACAGTGTTTAAGCATCTAGCTGAGACAGGCCTCAAGGTTCAATCAATCAATCAATCAAGTTGCATTTTATATAGCACTGTTCTAGCTGCAACAGCCACTCAGAGTGCTTCACGATTAATTCACACACACACACACACACACACACACACACACACACACACACACACACACACACACACACACACACACACACACACACACACACACACACACACACACACACACACACACAAGGTTAAGTTACAAAAGTGTTACTTCTATTCCATTGCCTACCAACATGGGGATCGGTAGTTCGAATCCCCATGTTACTCTGTGTCCCTACAGACACAATTGGCCGTGTCTGCGGGTTGGAAGCCGGATGTGGGTATGTGTCCTGGTCGCTGCACTAGTGCTTCCTCTGGTCGGTCAGGGCGCCTGTTTGGGGGGGAATAAACATGATCCATGTGCTACGTCCCACTGGTGAAACTCCTGAGTCAGGCAAAAAGAAGCGGCTGGCGACTCCACATGTATGGGAGGAGGCATGTGGTAGTCTGCAGCCCTCCCCGGATCGGCAGAGGGGGGTGAAGCAGCGACCGGCCAATTAAGTGTATGAGTGGGGTAATTGGCCGGATACAACTGGGGAGAAAAAAATCCAAAGATTTTTTTTTTAATATGAAGTCACAAGTCATTGTCAATCTACACATCAATGCAGAACTACGGTATGCAAATTAAGACAACTATACTCATCAGCATGCAAGGTCATTAATTAATTCCATGATGTACCAAAAAATAAAGGCGTGACCAAATCATGTGCTGATGTGACCATCTGAGAAGGTAGTCTGGAGCCCAGAACACAGAGAACAGTAAAGGGCAGAGACAGGTAGAGAAAGCAACCGAAGAGAGAATGATGAACAACTTTGTGTCAAAGAGTGACTAATGACTAATGATTTTGACCTTGGCCCTTTGACCCCTCCCCCTGTCAAAAGATGATGGATGATCCATCTGTTTGACTGGGGCTTTGATTTTATCAGATCTTTTAGCGTGTCCATTATATCATAAATCAAATGGCATGCTGTGATTCATATAATCTGCATAACAGGGTGACCCCCTGATAAAACGACCAGGGTAAAGATCAATTTGGATGGAAGTCAAGGTTGCTTTCCTTCAAATGATGTTCTCAGAGGTGGTCATCTGGATTTTTCACACATATCATCAATCAACTGTCATACTGTTATTTATATAACCCTCCTAAAAGGTTGTTCCTGTCAAAGATGTTTCAAAAAACAAGCCTGGCCATGCCCCCCCCCCCGCCCAAGATTCCTCCTCTGGCCCAGTCCCCGACCAATCAGGTTATCAGATGTCTGAACAGGTTTTTTTGTTTTTTCAGCCAAATTTTAAATTTACCGCCGGAGCATTTTTCCCACATTAAAAGAAAAAAAGGAAAATCATAATAAAATATATGCAGAATCAGAATCAGAAACACTTAATTTGTCATTTCATTTCATACAGTTGCGCACATGAAATGAGACGGAACATCAGTACCCCCATCCATCAGCAGTGCAACACAAAGACAAAAACACATATCCAAAACCTACAAGAACATCTATATGCGAACTAACACATATATCTAAAGCAAACAGAAGAAATCACTGTCCAGGAGAACGAATGCCAGCCGGGATGACTGTTGGAACTTCTGGTCTGCATGGGCTACCAGTTAGCTTAGCCCGCCCCGATTCCGCGTCCTGTCAGATCGCCCTCGATGTTTCCTCTTTGGGCGCAGCTCCGGTCAAGGCCGTTGGCCTTGGGCCCAAAGGATGCAGCAGACCAAGCTCCCTCAGTTAATCCAATGCTAGCTCTCCCAGCCAGACACCTTTGACATACCTCCCCGCACTCCACACGACGACACTAAAAACACAGTCAAGGCTAGGTGAGGCTGCTGCCAGACCGCCCTCAATGTTATCAGAACTGCTGGTCTGCATGGGCTAGCAGTTAGCTTAGCCTGCCCTGCTTCGGCGTCCTCTCAGACTGACCTCAGTGTTACCTCTTTGGACAAAGCTCCAGGCAGGGTGTGGTCCCTGGGCCCACAGGACGCAGCAGACCAAGCTCTCCCAGCCGATCCAGCACCAGCTCTCCCAGCCATCAAACAAAGACAAACTTAGATGCAGACGAGGAGAAAGACACTGCATTGATGGTACCGGGTGAGGCCGCCGCAAACGTGAATTCACGCCGCCATCTTCCCACACCAGAAGCGGAACTATATATGCAGTGAACTTTTGTTTGTTAATCTTATCAGTGGTATCATGGTAAGGCACTAACCTATTAACATCCAGTATTATTTTCAGCCTAACTTCCATTGCAGGGATGGGGGCAGGATACATTTTATACTAAACCCCCACTTATTTGGTTAGTGACTTTGAACTAATAAGGGTTCTGTTTTTCAGATTCTTCACTTCTGGGTGCCAGTCTTTTAAAAACGCTGTAATCAGTACAAAGAAGACATCAAAGGTGAAATCTGGTTTATTCAGATTTGATAAAAATGATACTGAAACTAAATTCTTTCCAGAACTACCCTGCTTCGAATAATGTTCTTTTTAAAATAACATACAAGGCCCTAAACATGTGTTCAGCACTGGTGGGCCAAATATATTGGGAGGTCTGGGGGTCCTCCCCCCACATAAATTTCAAGGTTCTCAATTCATTTCCTGCTACTTAAAGATGTTTTGTAAAACAATTATCAAATACATCTTTATGTAACCTGTGTGTATAACCTTCCCCTTATGGTAGGGAATCTATGCTGCTAATCCTGGCTTTAGTAGCCACAGTATCTAAATCTGAAGTTCTCTAAAATTACGTAGATCCAAGATCTTACAGTTCAGTCAAATCACAGGTGTACTCAGTTTCCAGGTTCTGTAAATCCACTAGGTTCGACAAGGAGACACGGCCAGTTGTGTCTATAGGGATGCCCGACCAAGCCGGAGGTAACACGGGGCTTCGAACTTGCTATCCCCGTGTCGATAGGCAAAGAAATAGACCGTTATGCCACCCAGATGCCTTAATTGATGTTTTTTATACTTATACACAAATTCTCTCTCTCAATTATAAATACTGTATTGTAGTTATATTTAATATTATCACTGCGTTATTATATTTATGATGTTTTAGGTAAAATATATGCTATATACTAAGACAAACATTTGACTAATTGACGCCAGATGTGAACTGTATGTAACTGTTCCAACTTACATACAAATTCAACATAAGAACAGACTCAAAAACGGTTCTCACTCCTAACCTGGAGCCTTCCTGTATATCATTATCATAGCTCACATGGCATTAAAGATAACATCTGTTGCTTCCAGCAGAGTATCACAGGTGTGGTGAACCTCAGTGTCAAAAAATTGTGCATGGTGATGGTTGCCAATGACCCACTGATGGGTGGATCACACTTATCATTCAGTATTTTGCAGCCAGTGACTTGTGCAGGTAAGAAAACAACACCTCTATTTTCTGGATACTCCTTGTGGCTTGGGCCCAAGTGTCATTTTCCTGACATGCCTGGCAATTTAATGGTAATCCATCGATGTGCACAGGACAAAACACAACATTGTATAACCCTCACCAGATTTCTACTCAACTTCACTTTCCAACTACTGCTACTACTACTACTACTACTACTTTTGGCTGCTCCCGTTAGGGGCCGCCACAGTGGATCATCCGTTTCCATCGCTTCCTGTCCTCAGCATCTTCCTCTGTCACAGCAGCCACCTGCATGTCCTCCCTCACCCCACCCATAAACCTCCTTTTTGGCCTTCCTTCCTTCCTTCCATATTCAGCATCCTTCTCCCAATATACCCAGCGTCTCTCCTCCACACATGTCCAAACCATCTCAATCTTGTCTCTCTTGCTTTGTCTCCAAACCATCCAACCTGAGCTATCCTTCTAATATACTCGTTCCTAATCCTGTCCTTCTTCATCACTCCCAATGAGAATCTACTTTCCATCTGATACTGAGGTGGTGAAAATAACACCGAGCAATGAAGGATGACATTTCTAAAGCACTTCTGAAGTACTTTGACACAGTACTGTACAGCGAAGCGACTGCATCACATGATTCAGAAAATAGGTCACTGAAGTGGTGTCATAAAGAGTTTATTTTTTGGCACAGTCTTCATTCTTGTTGTGTGACAGTTAGTTGATACGTTGTCAGGTTCACTTTAACACATCATCATTCATGTAACACAAGAGGATTCCAGATCACAAAGCCAAGCCCAGCCACCCCAGTTCGAGTTGGGAGGTCAGTTGCTGACTTGTTTCCAAGTAGCACTGTGGTCCACAACCATCGTAAGGCCCTCTCTGTAACCTCTTGTGTCTCTGCAGCCCATCTGAATAGGCACACACAGCACACCACCGCGGCCGGTGCCATTCCTCTTCCAGCGCTTCATAGTTTGAATGTACGCAGCATTGCTATGGTATTTGAAAAAGGTAGTCATACCTTTTATCTTTCTACACATTTGCTTGAGGTAAAAAGAAGCTGTTTTCTTTTTTTTGGGGGGGGGGTTTCCCCCTTTTTCTCCCCAATTGTACTTGGCCAATTACCCTATTTTCCAGGGGAGGGGGAACTGGGGGGAATAACGTGATCTTCCCATGCGCTATGTCCCCTTGGCGAAACTCCTCACTGTCAGGTGAAAAGAAGCGGCTGGTGAGTCCACATGTATCGGAGGAGGCATGTGGTAGTCTGCAGCCCTCCTTGGATCGGCAGAAGGGGTGGCACAGCGACCGGGGTCGCTCGGAAGAGTGGGGTAATTAGCCGAGTACAATTGGGGAGAAAAAGGGGAGAAACCCCCCCCCCCCCAAAAGAATTAGGTCTGAGCCTACATGGTATTTGCTTAACCTGCTCAGTTAACAGGATGCCCAAAACTTAAAAAAATACGTAAAATTGGGATTTTCATCCTCAGTCTATGCAACTTAATGGGTTTCTAGAAATGTGTATAAAAATAAATTCAAATAATACTTTGGTAAAACATTGGCTTCTTTCAGTAAATGTAGGCCAAATTAATTAAAATATCCCAGTATTTTACTGAACTCTGAACATTTTGTTTAAGAGTTTTTGTCCCACTTGACCCCTCATACCTTTAAAATTCCAAAGAGACGTTATCAAGGAACAACGCATTGGATAATATAGATTATTTATTATTTATTATTTGGTTTAGTCAGTCAATGAAACCAGGCTTTCTCCAGCTATGGTGAAATAGTGTAACATGCTGTTTTGTAATTCTAAAAATGCCAAATAATCTATGAAATAATTTCAAAACGTAACTTTCACATACAAAAATACTGCCATTGGATGATATGTATTACCAAAATAGCCCTGTCTACCAAGGACAAATAGCAAAAAAGAAAGAAAAAGGTATATTGTGTTTTTACATATATCTAGCAGAAATACTCGGTCTCAAACAAGTTTTTTTTTCGTTCCTGATAAGTTTTTTTTGTGCAGTTTTTCCTCATTCGAGTCGGGCTCACAGACAGAGGGCGATGTGTGTCATATACTGTCATATATTGCTGTATATTGTACTGATTGTAAAGCCCTTCGGACTATCTTGGGAATTTAGGCTATACAAATAAAAATAAACTTGGCTTAATATATACTGCTACCTTTATTAACAGATGAATTTTAGTTTTATGATTTCAAAAATGTACCACAAGGTGGCGGTGTATACCTGTGAGAATTCATTTGTTCATTGTTTGTGTGTTACATCGCTTTAATAGCATAGCGTTTCAGTATATACGTTTTGTTTTGGGACATTTTCCCCTTTTCATCCAAGAGAATCAGATGTATACAACATTAGTGCAGAAGTGTTCAGTACAAAATGCAGAATTTTAAAATACAGTAAAATGCATAACTAAGCCCTGTGATGGACTGATGGCCTGTCCAGGGTGTCTCCCCACCTGCCGCCCAACGACTGCTGGGGTAGGCTCCAGCAATCCTCGTGACCCTGACAGCAGGACAAGTGGTTTGGATGATGGATGGATGGATGAATGCACTAACTTATAACTAACTAGTGACTCACTAATTAATTTTCAGTCATTCCACCACTTGGCAAAGTGACTATATCTTCTTCTTCTTTCGGCTTGTTCCCTCTTTTTCAGGGGTTGCCACAGCGGGTTTTATAGTTTCCGTCAGTACCCTGTGGGGGCACGGCACCAATGGCGGCCGTTGTTAACCCGGGCCATGACAGATCCAGAATCCACATACTCACCTAGCAAATTCTTCGTCGGATGCCTTTCCTGACACAACTACTAACCCTGTGGACGGGGGCACAGGTAAAGCGCTGGATACCATCCCAGTACTCATAGACTTGCACCCATGCCTGTCGCCTAATATGACTATATATTATATACTGTATCCCTTGCCTCATATATATCCAGACATGGTATTTTTTTGTAAGAAGAGGAACATTACACTCTCCTCGTCTACACGCATGCTTCATTTCCAACAAGTCATGTGATGTGTTGACATTCTGTTGCATTTAATGTATGAAAATTCATTGTAATATAAATTATTGTATTGTCTGAAGTTTACACAAAAAATACCATAGTGACTATTCATTAGGCTCAAAGTTAGTAAGTACAAAATTTAACATTGCTATTGAAACCTGGTTTTTATGAGATGTCTGTAAATTGTCTTGGTGTGATTATCCTCGCATTTACCATCTCTTTTATTCTACTCCCATTTTACTGCTGCCCATGCTACCTGCCAGTTAAGGCTAACATAAATAACATCAGTTTTTGTAAAGATAGATTTTAATCTCTATTTTATGCCTCTATTATTGTTTTCATTTAAGAGTCCACCAAATTTTCCAGTGCGACAGATGTGCTTTCACAGCACTCTGAGAGTCCCACCGGCAGAATAAACCAGTGCTTTTCTCCCCCTCCTTCCTGTCAGAGATGCTATATAGGAGTTAGTGATGCTGCATAATTTTCCATTTTCTTCCAAAGTAATTTATCACTGCATCAGGCTAACCTAACCCCCCCCCCCAAAAAAAACAAAACACAATGATGGCAAATCCTGAGTAGCCCATCACAAGCTATGCTTTTATCATTTCTGCACCCAGGGGAGATTCTGTCTTTCATAGAATTGTTGGTGCTGTCATTATAGGGGTTGCTTTCAGTTTCCAAAAAAAAATTCAGGGTTAATCAAGGTTCTGTGGTCCAGGAACGAAGTGTGAAATTTGATTTCTAGCCGTGGAACTGAAGTCTGAAATTTAACAATATTGCTGGGCCGTAGCCCAACAACTGAGGGAAGGAATATGACTATTTGCACGAAGAGTGAATTGCACAATCAAGATGCCACTGGATAATGAAGATTTTGCTTCCTGAACACTTTTGGGTGTATGTTTCGGAATTTGGGCTGCTGATCACGAAAATAACCTTAAACATTTCCTATCACATAGAAAAAAAATTAGAAATAACAAATAGAAAAAACGCATATTACCCACAGAGCAAGGTATTTTGGCCAGTCCAAGCATGCCTGGGCATGGACTCAGTGTAGGTGGTATGCAGATGTTGTCTTAGGCATGCCGTGGCGTGCTTAGTCAGGTTAGATGCTGGCAGACAGGCTATAGAAGCTGCTCACGTTTACAGATGCTGTTTGGACGCATGTTGATGCACATGTTCTTCAGGCAATAGCTTAGTGAGTATACTTAACAATAGGATTCGTTGTCTTCAGGAAGCTTTAATAGACCCTTTTGCAGTTGGTAAACTGATCACGTGATTTTGCTGCCAAAATGCACGCGCATACTATGCGTGACGTAGGTCATAAAAGGGTCTATTGAGCGGTCTTTTCCCCGACGGAATGCGGTAGAAATTAATACCTTTAGTTTTGCGAGACCAGTTCTGGCAACCCCACAACACAGCAAGATGACATTTTAAAAATGTAAATATCAATCGATCAAAGATCCACTTGCACTCTGCATTGACTGGAGATGGAGAAGTTGCCTCTTTTGCTGCCAAAATGCGCGCGCATACTATGTGTGACGTAGGTCATAAAAGGGTCTATACGGCAGGAATGTCTCGTCAATGTTGCAACAGCTGCGATACATTCTGTTGCATCTGGAAGTGGTGTTGGTGGGCCAGTAGGGGGCAGTCTTCCCTCTGGTCCTAAGAAAGCAACAAATCTCAAATCCCAATGCCCCAGTGCAGTGATGGGGACACTGTGCTGTAGGAGACGCCGTCCTTCGGATGAGACATTAAACCAAGGTCCTGACTCTCTGTGGTCATTAAAGATCCCATGGCACTTATCGCAAAGAGTAGGGGGTACCCTGGTGTCCTGGTAAAATTCCCAGCCCGGCTCACTCTCCATCTGGCCATCTAATCACCCCCCCGTGCAATTGACTCAGTGATTCCTCCGTCTGCACCTCAAGCTGATGTGTGGTGGAGTGTTTTGGTGCAAAATGGCTGAGGTGAGTTTCCCCCCTTCAATGTGAAGCACTTTGGATGTCTAGATAAAGTGCTATATAAGTGTAATCCATTATTATTATTATTATTATTAAAAAAGCGCAAAATATTTGTTTATGCTGAATTATATGTACATAATACCATGATTAAAAACTGCTTAAATATTTCACCATCACTCTCCTGTTGACAGGTACTAAAGCAGATAATCCATTGTAGGCATTATCTCCAACAAGAGGATCTATCTTAATTCAGCGACAGGATGTCGTATTTTGATGAATGGAAATATCATGGGAAAAACTCCAAGCGCATTATGCACATGTGATTTTCAGGAAAAGATCTCATCAAGTCAGTATTCCCTGAGGAGAGAAGGTGTTATTTGAATCTGTCTGTCTGTCTGTCTGTCTGTCTGTCTCTCTGACTCTCTGTCATTGTTTCTCTCTGTCTCTCTCTGTCTCTCTCTCTCTGGTTCTCTTTCCTTTTTCTCACCCTGTTAGGCAGAAAAGCAGAGTCTCAAGGACATTTGGGTGCAACTAACCTGCTGTGAGCGAAATTAAATGTACCTTCTCCAGCAATCAATACCCCGCTGTGTGGTGATGATAGGGGGTGTATAAGGTGAAGAGAAGAGTTTTTACCTGACATGACATTGTCCTGGGAGCTCAGAGGGTCACCGCACTCTCTGGAAACTTTAAAATAAAATGCTCTGGACCTACTTAATAAACCCGTCTGACCAACAAGAATGTCAACCACAACAGAAGGATTTGTTTTTTGTAGTCTAATAAATTAATTCATAGTCGTCAGGTACCAAAGGACATCCTTGTCTACTAAAATATGAAACTTCTCGAATAGATATTTTTGTCATTAATCAAGAAAATAATGGAAACTGAAACAGCAGTTTATCTTCATATATTCGTTGTTGTCATAATAATTATTAATTTTAATCAGAAGCAAAAGTCAAGGCCCACTAGCTGTATTTTGACAGGCCTGCATTTTATCATGGGCTACCATTTCATTCTAGCTCGTCTCATCACAGCCATAATTAGTAGGATTACTTGTCTGAATTACCACAAAGGTTGCCCTTACACCCTCTGAAACACATTCATTCATATAGCGTTAAGCCAACACCTTCTGGAAACTGGCAAGTAACGTTTCAAAATGTTGGAAAAATAATTTTAATACTGAGGGCAGGCCAAGTCAAAACAGGTGGGTCATCCCATGAAAAGAAAGGCCAGTATGCATCCTGTACCATGTGGAACATTGTGTGAGAAATTCACTAGTTTTTTGAATGGGAAGTGGAAAGGCTTTACTATAGCCATGACATTTTTTCATCCAAAGAGATGAAATAGAGATAGGGTGAGGAGCTCAGACATCCGGAGGGAGTTTGGAGTAGAGCCGCTGCTCCTTTGCATCGAAAGGAGCCAGTTTGAGGTGGTTCGGGCATCTGATTAGGATGCCTCCTGGGCGCCTTCCTTTGGAAGTTTTTTGGGCACGTCCAACTGGGAGGAGACCCCGAGGTAGACCCAGAACTTGCTGGAGGGGCTACATGTCCAATATGGCCCGGGAATGCCTTTGGATCCCCCAGGAGGAGATGGAGTGCCCTGCTTAGCTTGCTGCCACCGCGACCCCGGAGAAGCGGCTGATGATGAGATGAGATGAGATTAGCTGTTTCATCCACAAGCTTTTTATTCATCATAGCAAGACCTGGTTCCACGAGGGGTCACGAGGGAGCGTCAAATAGAATTTTTGACCCCTCTGTTTAAATCAGTCCCCCTCCACACACATATGTGCGTGTGTTCACACGCACACAAACGCACGCACACGCACGCACTCACACATACACACAACTTCATTGAAATGAAATATCAGGCAACACAAACCTGCCTTACCAGATAATGTATTGTGAATTAACTTTATGGCCTCATTTCATTTAGAGAATCAAGTTTACACCCCCTTTACACCAAGATGTCCACCTGTGTCGCATGCATGTCAAACATTGACGTAATAGGGTTGTACCGTGTCCAGCGACCCCGGGAGGATGATCACCCAGGTCAATGAATTAACAGGCTGATTATCACAGACAGCATGCGCTAATGTGACTGACTACTACTATTACAGCCAGTAATATCTTACCCTCTCTAACATCTCTTTATACCCATCTCTGTCAAATGACTGCTTGGGGTTGATAATATTGCCGCATTTGAGATACGCTGAGGCCAGGTTTATACTACACACAGGACCACAGAGTTTAGTCCGCTCCTATTTGCCGGCAGCCATACCAACATGTACCCTGGCTTTGCCAAATGGCGGAAACTAAGCAGGTGTGGGCTTGGCGAGTACTTGGATGGGAGACCTAAAACTGAGTTGCTGCTGGAAGTGGTGCTGGAGGGCCAGTAGGGGGCAGTCTTCCCTCTAGTCCTAAAAAAAAAATAATCAAATCCCAATGCCCCATTGCAGTGACGGGGACACTGCACTGTGCTGTAGGAGATGCCGTCCTTCGGATGAGACGTTAAACCAAGGTCCTGACTCACTGTAGTCATTAAAGATCCCACGGCACTTATCACAAGGAGTAGGGGGTCCCCCGGTGTTCTGGCAAAATTCCCAACCTTGCTCTCTCCATCTGGCCACCTAATCATCCCCCCATGTAAGTGGCTCATGAATCCTCCCTCTCCACCTCAAGCTGATGTGCGGTGAGCGTTCTGGTGCAAAATGGCTGCCGTGCCTCACCCAGGTGGGTGCTACACATTGGTGGTGGTTGAAGTGAGTTACACCCTGCAATGCGAAGCGCTTTGGGTGTCTAGATAAGCGCTATATAAATGTACTGCATTATTATTACCATTTGGAACTCATGTTATATAAGATTAGTATGTTTACATCAGCCTCGGTGTAAAGAGTGTGCAGAGATTCAAGGTTTCTAGAGCTAGAGATAGCGACAGAGACAGATAGAGATAAAGCTAGCTAGAGACAGAGACAGAGAGAGATCGCGATAGAGACAGAGATAGAGATAGATAGAGATAGACATATAGCCACTACAGAACTGAACGAGACCCCAGCTGGTTGCCTTTATAAGAGGGAGGTAAAGCCCACATTGCCAAAGAAATACCACAACTGAAAAGTGAGATGTAATTGTACCAGTGGAAACCAGATTTCCATATTCACTGCTCACGGAAAACCTTGTATCTCTTCGTGTCCAGTCTATTTTCTCCGTGCACGGCACACAACTTCCACCCAAGTACACTGGGGAAATGTACTGTATAAACATAAATGCATCTAATCTTAGAACCATATTGGCTAAGGCTTTGTGCTATATGGTCTAGCAACCTATACTCGTATTTTCTCGTGGCTGTTGGCTGTACCCTTTTGAGAACACTGATAAATTAAAAGCAATTATAGGAATGATAACTGGCTGGTATTCTTTGAAATATCACTTTCTAAATGAAAATGGTTTCGTCACTGACTTATGTAAATCAAAATAGATGTTAAGTCATTTCATAGGAGACACAGCTCTGTGGCTGCTATGAAATTGCTGCTGCTACTACTACTACTACTACTACTACTACTTTTGTCACAGCGGATCATCCATTTCCATTACTTCCTGCCTTCTGCATCTTCCTCTGTCACACCAGCCACCTGCATGTCTTCCCTCACCACATCCGTAAACCTCCTCTTTGGCCTTCCTTTTTTCCTCTTCCCTGGCAGCTCCATATTCAGCATCCTTCTCCCAATATACCCAGCATCTCTCCTCCCCACATATCCAAACCATCTCAATCTTGCCTCTCTTGCTTTGTCTCCAAACCGTCCAACCTGAGCGGTCCCTCTATGTAATCATTCCTAATCCTGTCCTTCTTCGTCACTCCCAATGAAAATCTTAGCATCTTCAACTCTGCCACCTCCAGCTCCACCTCCTGTCTTTTCGGCAGTGCCACTGTCTCCAAACCATATAACATAGCTGGTCTCACAACTATTTTGTAAACCTTCCCTTTAAACTCTTGCTGGTCCCCTTCTGTCGCAAATCACTCCTGACACTCTTCTCCACCCACTCCACCCTGCCTGCACTCTCTTCTTTCTAAAATGGTTTCGTCACTGAATTATGTAAATGAAAATAGATGTTTAGTCATTTCATAGGAGACACAGCTCTGTGACTGCTCAGTCAGTAAACCAGGCGTCAGGCTTACAATGTACCAAAGTAATGCAGTCTGCTGAAGAAATTTTCCACTTCATTCGGCCCCATATCGAATTTGCTGTAAACAACGTTTGTGTCCTCTGTTAAGGACATAGTCCACAGAGTAGACAACATGAAGTAATAGCTGACTGGCGTCCCATTCCTGCTGCTTGTGTAAATGGCTTGATACCGGGATAATGCTAGTTGTCAAGTTTGATATAAAAGGGCCCCACACAGGTCAGCCCCATATTGGGAAACACAGGTTGGACATGGCATAAGAGCAGCAAAGTTGCTGATTGGTTATGCCAGGATCAGACTAACCAATATTTTTGTCTTTTACGATGGTCATCATGTCAGATTAGGCAATCACAGTGCCATAAATT
This sequence comes from Lampris incognitus, assembly GCF_029633865.1. NCBI lineage: Eukaryota > Metazoa > Chordata > Actinopteri > Lampriformes > Lampridae > Lampris > Lampris incognitus. The sequence continues at coordinate 32,491,989 of NC_079222.1, forward strand.
CTTGCCGTGTCTTGGCCGGGAGACTGACAACACTACAGTTATGACCCCTAGCAATCATTGTATGCTGCCTTTCATGATCTTGCATGAGTTCATAGGTCATCGGGGAGGAGGGTCAAGAAATTGTCAATCATGGCTATGGAACAGCTATATATGATGCTAGTGTTCTTGTGCTGTGAAAAGAAAAAGAAAAGAAAGAAAAACAATTGTGGACGCTGTTGTGGCTAGTGCTACTGGAGAATGATAACCCAGCAGAGCTTAACCAGCTACTCGTCAGTTTGCTGAAGTGCCTCCGGTATTTCTTGCCAACATTTATCTTTTTTTTTTGACTCTGTCAGAAATCAGGAATCAGGAACAATTGCATACACAAATTTTGTTTCACCCAGCCCACAGCAGTACAGCACAAAAGGTAAAAACACATATCCAAAAGTTCCAAAAACGACACCACCAAAAACATACAAAAACAGAGAGAACAAAGGAAAAAAACCCACACACAAACAGTTAACAACACAGTCCATTCAGTGCAACACAAGTCAAAAAATTCCACTGTCCAGAGAACGAAAGCCAGCCAGGGTGACTGTTGGAACTGCCGGTCTGCATAAACTAGCAGTTAGCTTAGCCTGCCCCGCTTCCACATCCTGTCAGACCACCGGGGTGTCTTTGGGTGTCCTAGATGCCACATTGCTGTTATTTGATTATGTCACTCTAAGTGGGGTAAAGTTCATAGTCCCAACATTCATAATCAGGCCCAATGCTGGAAATTTATCAGCGATGACAAAATCATGTGAAAATCAGGCTGAATTCGTGTAGTCTGATACCGGCATTAGCAGCAGACAGGGAGCAGAGGTTGGAAAGTTAGGTAAAAAGGTAGGAAGAGTAAGGTTAGAGGAGGCAGGGAGATGTAGAATTGAAGAAAGACATAGTCATATGTGTGGGGTCTAACTGTGAGGAGGAAGGCAACAAAGTTATGCATTAAGAGGAGGTCAAGTTGTTTAGATGTCTTGTGGGTGGCTGAGGCGTTTAGGAGGGATAGGCCAAAGGAAGCTAGAAGATGGAGGTGAAGTCAAGCGCTTGTGTGTTGTCAAGGTGGATGTTAAAATCACCAATGATAGGTAATGTTGTGCCATCCTCAGGCAGTTAACAAATAACATTTCAAGATACTTGGCAAAGATTTTGAAGTGACTAGGGGGTCTATAGATAACAATGAGTATGAGCTTTACCAATTGAGTAAAAATGACAGCGTGACACTCAAATAATAATAATAATGATAATAACAGTAAACTTTATTTATATGGCACCTTTCTGAACAATGTTACAAGGTGCCTTACACAACAGGATAAAATAATGCATATAGTCAAGACAAAACAATAAAATGCAATAAAAATATAGGAAATAAAAATGCAACCTGATTGATTGATTGACATAATGCCAGATCCGCTCCACTGAACAAGATAAAACACAGTCAGGATAAAGTCACAAGAGCATAATTAAAATGAAGAGAATTAGAGGTGATAAAACAAGGACTATGATAAAAAGAATTAAAATAAGGTGATGAAAGAAAAATATAAAGAATTAGAAACATAAAATTATAAAGTTATGACATGAACAATGTAGAAAATAAAAAAATAAGAATTTGGCAACAATGGATTTACTAAAAAAAAAAAGCCTTCCTGTAAAAGTAGGTTTTAAGAAGTGATTTGAAAAAAAGGCAGTGAGTTTGCTAGCCTAATTTTCTCAGGTAGGGAGTTCCAGAGCTGTGGGGCTCTTACAGAAAGTGCCCGGTTGCCTTTAGTAATGAGGCTGGCTGAGGGAACAGTTAAAATAAGGTTATGGTTATCCCAACCTGCAGGCAGAAACTAAAATAGGCAAAACCTGTGGTTAAAACTGTGAGGAAATGGACCAGTGAGTCAAAATTGGAGCTCCAGGCCTGCCTCAACTGCACTGACTGGAGTATTTTTGAGGCTGCATCTACAGACCTGGATGAACTTACTGACACTGTGAGATCTTACATCAGCTTTTGTGAGGACATGTGTGTGCCCACCAAAAACTTATGTACCTTTAACAACAATAAGTGCTGGTTCAGCAAGGCTCAGTCAGCTTCATCAGGCCAAAGAGGAAGCCTACAGGAGTGGAGATAGGATCTGGTGTAACAAAGCCAGAAATACACTCACATAGGAGATCAGAGTGGCAAACAGGTGCTACTCTGAAAAATTGAAAAACAGGTTTTCTGCCAACAACCCGTCATCAGTCCGGAGTGGTTTGAAAGACATTTCCAACTACAGGAGAGCATCCCCCCATGCTGCAGGAAACCATCAACTCGCTGATGACCTAAATGGGTTTTACGGCAAGTTTGAAAAGCAAACTTTCACACCCCTCACCCTCTCCAGCCACAACACACAGCCAGCTGCACTCCCTGCCAACCACTCTCCCCTCCCTACTGAACCCCCACCTGCACTCAGGATCTATGTTGAGGATGTGCACCAGCTCTTCCAGAGACAGAAGACCAGGAAGGCACCAGGCCTGGATGGCGTGTCACCCATCTGTCTTAAAGTCTGTACTGACCAGCTGGTCCCTATTTTCATACTGATCTTCAGCAGATCACTGGAGCTGTGTGAAGTCCCCTCCTGCTTAAAGAGCTCCACTATCATTCCAGTCCCCAACAAACCCTCTATCACAGGTTTAAATTACTACAGGCCCATTGCCCTAACATTTGTGGTCATGAAATCCTTTGAGAGACTGGTGTTGGCCCAGCTGAAGGAAATCACAAGCCCCCTGCTTGATCCCTGCAGTTTGCCTATCAAATAAAATCAGGTGAGTGGATGATGCAGTAAACATGGGATTGCACTACATATTCCAGCACCTCAACTCCCCAGGGACATACGCAAGGGTCCTGTTTGTGGATGTCAGCTCAGCGTTCAACACCGTTGTCCCAGATATCCTCCATTCCAAGCTCACCCGGCCCACTGTACCAGCCCCCATCTTCCAGTGGATTAAAAACGTCCTGACAGACAGGAGGCAGTTGGCGAGGCTGGGGAAAATCATATCCAGCACCCGGACAATCAGCACTGGTGCTTCCCAGGGATGTGTGCGCTCCCCTCTACTCTTCTGCCTCTACACAAATGACTGCACCTCAGGTGACCTGTCTGTTAAACTCCTGAAGTTTGTGGACAACACAACCATCATTGGCCATATCCGGGATGGTGATGACTCCGCATATAGACGGGAGGTTGATCAGCTGGCCCTCTGGTGCAGCCATAAGAACCCGGAGCTGAATACAGTTAAAACAGTGGCAATGACAGTGGACTTCAGGAGGAGTTTCCCAACACTGCTTCCCCTCAGCATACTCAACATCATGGTGTCTATGATAAAACCTACAGATTTCTGGGTTCCACAATCTCCCAGGACTTAAGGTGGGCTTCCAACATAGAGACAATCATTAAAAGGTCCAGCAGAGGATGTACTTTCTCTGCCAGCTCAAGAAATTGAACCTGCCTCAGGAACTGCTGATTCAGTTCTACACTGCAATAATCAAGTCTGTCCTCTGCACATCCATTATTGTCTGGTTTGGATTGGCCACCACACAGGACAGGGATGGTCTACAATGGACAATTAAGTCTGCAGAGAAAATCATTGGTGCCAGCCTGCCTTCAATTCAGGATTTATACACCTCCAGATTCAGGAAATGGGCAGGCGACATCACTGCAGATCCATCACACTCTGGTCACAACCTGTTCCAATTCCTCCCCTCTAGTAGGCGCCACAGAGCACTGTACCACAGAACAACCAGATATAAGAAGTTTCTTCCCTCAGGCTATCATTCAAATGAACGCATAACACTGTCAAATAAATCCAAACATTCTGTATATATTTCACTGTACTGTACATTGTACGTATACCAGTGCACTCTGTCATGTCAATATACCTCAGGCATGTATGTAAGTAACCTGCTAACATCTATTTGAGCATCGCTGATATATCCTCTGCACCATTGCACTTTATCAGCTCTTCTTTCAGCTGTATAAGTCAATTATTGTGTATATATCTGAAGATTGTTGTGTTGTAGTGTTGTTATTCTATGTTAAGTACACCTAGAGAGCCACAAAACCGGAGTCAAATTCCATGTAGTGCAAACCTACATGGCCAATAAACATGATTCTGATTCTAATTCTGGTGAGAATTACGGAAACTGCAGCCTATTTCCAAACTGGTTTAATGAGTAAACCAGTGCCCCTACCATGCCCAGAAGCATGAGCAGAGTGAGAGAAAGAAGCCCGAGGAAAGGGCTGCTGGTGTTGCAGCATTTTCAGGATGTAACAAAGTCTCATTGAGAGCTTGGATGTTCAGAGCAGCCTTGAAGGCAAAAGCAGGAATGAAGTTGGCTTTGTTTACCGACATTTCCACAGACCAAAAGAAATTGAGCTTTCAGGTGCTTGTCCATTTACTTGGTACACATTTGTTGGGTTGCATTTGTTCATATCTATTTAGCTGCTGAGGGCTTCAAGCAATAGCAGGAATATGGGATAGAGGCACTTGATTAACCCTGGAGTTCCGCCATTAGAACTACTGCAGCATGAGGTGCTAAGAGATTTAGACTGCTTTACTCTTGTATTCCTCCATAAGAACTGCTCTAGGTAATGAACCAGGCAGTGCTAATAGTAGTCAGACTGTTATACCTCAGTGTTCCTCTGCAAGAACTGCTGCAGGTGAACCCTAAGGTGAGGGTGGACTCAAAAGGCAAAGAAGTAATCAAAGTAGAGAGGAACCGTCAGAGCCCCCTAGGCCCTCAGAGATATAAAAGATATAAGATATAAAAAGATATAAAAAACAAAAAAAGATATAAAAAACAAACAACAAAACAAACCAAACAAACAAACAAAAAAAATAATATAAAATTCATTAGTTGTAATTTTACCATTTCATAATTTGACAGTCAATATCTAAACAAAATGCTCTGAGGAAATAAACCCTTCAAACCTGCCTATTCAGGTAGTGTTGAATGTGAAGGGTTGAATGAAAGAAGCTTCCTATCAGAATTTTGCTGCCTCTGCAGTTGCTGGGAAGAGAACGCTATTCTTTCAGCAGACGGTGTGACACCGGATCCAGTCAAGGTCAGAGCTATCACGGAGATGCCTGAACCTACCGGGGATGAAGGTGTGAGGAGAGTGATGGGGATGGCCAACTATTTGGGCAAGTTTTTACCCCACCTTGCATCGTACACACACCCGATCAAAGACCTGCTCAGTGAGAAAAATGAATGGTCCTGGGGGACACCGCAGAGAGGCATTTGATAGACTGAAAACCGAACTGACTTCCCCACGCGTGTTGGCTCTATACTCACCAAAAGCAGAGACGTGTGTATCCGCTGATACCGCATCCTTTGGCTTTGGGGGTGTCCTGAGCCAACAACAGACAGATGGAACTTGGAAGCCGATTGTGTTCATCTCAAGAGGCCTGTCCGAGGCTGAAAAAGGAGGCTTTGGCAGCTATGTGGGCTTGTGAATGCCTGTCGCCCTATCTAACTTAAGTGCTAACGACTCACGTAGCATGTGGCAGGGATTGCACACAATATCGGACTTCAAAGGGAGACCCAGCAGCTTAACCAACGCCGCTGCGTCCCTCCCGGACGAGCTTAACAGTTTTTTCGTTCGGTTTGAGGTTTTTGACACCAACCTCCTGGGAGAAGCCCCCACCACTGCCAATATGAACAGCGCGCTGGCCATCACTGAGTCCGACGTGCGCAGGTCATTCATGCGCGTGAACACCCGTAAAGCAGCTGGCCCGGAAGACATTCCAGGCCGGGTGATCAGAGCATGTAGCTGACGGGTGTCTTCACTGATATTTTCAACCTCTCCCTTTGTATGTGTGTAGTCCCCTTCTGCTTTGAACCATCAGTCCTTGTACCAGTGCCGAAGAAGACCAAGGTAACATGCTTGAAAGATTGGCGTCCTGTTGCTCTCACTCCCATAGTGAGTAAATGCTTTGAGAGGCTTGTTAAGGGACTAATCTGTAGCATGTTACCGCCCACCCTTGACCCCCACCAATTTGCCTACCGACAAAATAGATCCACTGATGACGCAATAGTCACTACACTCCGTATCGCCCTTACCCACCTGGAGAAAAGGAACTCCTATTTGAGAGTGTTGTTTGTAGACTACAGCTCAGCATTCAACACCATAGTACCCTCCAGACTCTACACCAAACTCAGGGACTTCGGACTCAACCCTAGCCTGTGTAGCTGGATCCTGAACTTCCTGTTGAGCCGATGCCAGGTGGTGAGGATGGGCTCAAATACCTTTGCCCCTCTGCCCCTCAACACAGGAGCCCCCCAGGGCTGCGTCCTAAGTCCCGTCCTCTACTCCCTGTAAACCATGACTGCGTGGCCACACATAGCTCCAACTTGGTGATAAAGTTTGCTGACGACACGAGGGTGATGGGCCTGATCACCAACGATGATGATGAGATGACATACAACAATCTAACAAAGTGGTGCCAGGAGAATAACCTCTCTCTCAACATCCACAAAACCAAGGAGCTGATTGTGGACTACAGGAAGAGAGGGGAGGGTGGACCCCATCACCATCAATGGGACTGCTGTAGAGAGGGTCAAGAGCTTCAAGTTCCTTGGTGTCCACATTGCCGAGGATCTCACCTGGGATGAACACACCAGCCATGTGATGAAAAAGGCACAGCAATGCCTCTTTCACCTCAGGTGATTGAAGAAGTTCGGCATGGGGCCCAGGATTCTACGGGCCTTCTACAGAGGCACAACTGAGAGCATCCTGACTGGATGCATCACCGCCTGGCATGGGAACTGTACTGCCCACAACTGCAAAACACTGCAGAGGGTTATGCGGACGGCCTCCATCCCTCCATCCAGGACATATACAATGGACGTTCTGTCAGCAAAGCCCATAGGGTTATCAAAGACCCCAGCCACCCCAACTGTGGCCTGTTCCAGCTGCTACTGTCAGGCAAGTGGTACCGCAGCCTCAAAGCCTGGACCAGTAGGCTCCGAAACAGCTTTTTCCACCAAGCAACCAGGCTTTTGAACAAAGAACATTAAACGACGTTAAGCCTGGTGCTGGACTGATGGTACTGACCTAAGGTCTTCAGCGGATCATCAGTTTACACACACACACACACACACACACACACACACACACACACACACACACACACACACACACACACACACACACACACACACAGAAGTAGCTTGGCATACACAAACATACACAAATATGTAAACAACTACACATACATATGCGCATTTATTAAGGCTGGGCCTACAAACAACACAGCACCTTACATCACACACTATTTATTATTATTACCGCTTTTTTGTTCTGTTCTGTTTTGTTGTTATTGTATTGCTATTGTTGCTGCAGTGTTGAGGAGCTGAAACTCAAGAACTTTACTCTCTTATACTTTTATAATGAGACGTAACAAATAAATAATCTTGAATCTTGAATCTCCTGGGACTTAAATTCAAATTAGAGCCTGATCACAAACCACTAGTGCCACTGCTGAGTACCAAGGCACTATAGATGAGCTCCCCCCGAGAGTACCGAGATTCCTGCTGCAGCTGATGAGGTTCACATCATGCACGTACCTGGTAAATACTTGATAACAGCAGATGCATTATAAAGAGGCCCTGTGAAACACATGCTCACACAAGCAGAAAAAGACAATGTCAAAGTATTCGTGGATGCAGTCATTCAAAGCCTTCCTGCTACAGAAGCAAGATTGAAAGTGATTCAAGAGAATCAGAAAGCTGACCCCATCTGTGCAAGGCTAATCAAGTACTACGAGACTGAGTGGCCTGATAAACATGCCCTCCCACCAGAGCTGGGGCCATACTGGCCTGAAAGAGAAAACCTCACCTTGGCTGGAGAGTTGCTTCTCAGAGGACCAAGAATCGTGATTCCCTGCTGCGTGAGACAAGAAATCCTCCACAACCTCCGCAGTGGTCACCAAAGTATTGTAAAGTGCAGGGCAAGGGCCCACCAGTCTGTCTGGTGGCCAGGACTTTCTGTACACATCAGTCAGATGGAGGAGAACTGCAGCACATGTTCACAGCACAGGGCAGAGCATAGAGAGCCCTTGATGACCACTCCAGTGCAAGAGAGACCCTGGCAATGGGTGGGTACAGACTTATTCCAGAATTATTCCTTCTGGGGGGAAAATACCTTCTCGTAATGGATTATTTTTCATGCTACACTGAGGTAGCCCACCTCAAGGTAGCTTCTGCCAATACTGTCATTGCTGCTCTGAAGGAAACGTTAAGCCGCCATGGAATACCAGAAACAGTTATGTCTGACGCCCACATTGGCCGAACATCTGAGGATTCAGGAAGTCTGAGAAGCAGGCAAAAGATAACCAACAACGCCACTACAACCTGCGTCACAGAGCTTGTCCTTTACCACCATTGCAGTCGGGCCAAAATGTGTGGCTCCCAAGAGAAACGAAACAGGACTTTCATTCAACATGCGACAACACCCAGGTTCTACATTATACACACAGATGAAGGACAGGTCAGGAGAAATCGCACACATATGCGCACAGTACACCATCCACAACCTCAGACACTCGGCTTGACTATTGTGATGCACTTTTTTCTGATATCAGCAAGGGCTCCCTCCTTCCACCATCTGCAGTTGGTACAAAACGCCGCTGCTCGGCTCATACTGGGACAAAGAGGCATGACCATATCACGCCTGTGCTTGCCTCCTTGTTATATGTCGAATTGATTTTAAAATTGTATTGCTCACTTTTAAGGCGTTAAGTGTTCTTGCTCTTACATACATTTTCTGATTTATTGACCTGGTATAAGAGCCGCAGATGGAGCCCTGCTGGTCATTCCCAGGTCTCAGTTTGTTACAAAGGGTGATCAGGCTTTTACTGTTAGAGCCCCCGCACTATGGACCTCTCTTCCTGTTGAACTAAGATAAACCAAGTCCCTAGCTACTTTTAAATCTCGTCTTAAAACTTTTCTTTTTATGAAAGCTTTTACAAATGTTTGATATTTTTTTTTATTGATTTATACTGTTTTTATTTTTACTCTTACTTATTTGGTCTTACTCTTATATTTGCCTTGTCTGGTGTTATTTCTTTGTACATTATTTTAGAAAAGTTCTATATAAATAAAAGTTATTATTATTTGTATTATATCATTATTATTTTAAAGTTTTGGGAGAGTTGTTTCTTTACATATGTGTAGTCTGCAGTGAACAAGGCCATTCATTGCTAAATTTACAAAAAGTCACATTCACCTCATTCATAAGAGAGTTAAAAAAGTAGGGTGTTTATGTCAGACTTGAATATAAAGTACAACTCTGAACTTCATGTACTATCCAGTACCTTTGGCAGTGTTGTGAATTTCAAATTATATTTTTGTCCTGAACGGGTGATATTCCCGATACGTCCCTTATGTCACCTATAACCCACGAAACTTAACTGCAGTGGTTTTCCCAACCCAAGCCCTACCTCGTTATTGTCAAGGCAACTTAATGCATAGTTGGCCTGCTTGCTAAGGGTTGGCATGAAACATTGTGTGAACACATAAAAGGAGCTGAGCCTCAGGCGATCCTATCCACATCCATTATTGAGAAGGGTGGGGTGGGGGTCTGATGGAGAACTAGTTATCAGAAATGGGCAAGTGCAGAATATCTAGCACATGGCAATCAATGTTGATCTATCAGGTCATGTAGGTTGTTAATATAATATATTAATAGGTTTTTAATATCAATATAATTATTTCCTACTGAATGCACTGAATGGCATTGAAGTAGTTTGAACAAATACAGTTATGAAATAATTAAAGAATAATGGACATTTATCTGGTTAAATTGGTGAAATAAGAACGCATTTGTATCAATAGGATGTGTACAGCTTTGTCCCATGGCAGTGATGTGCATAGTATCATACTGTACATGAGGCACAAATTAATGTGTTTCAGCTTTTCTTCTACTGTATTGATTTTTTGCCCACCAAAATAAAAAGATAATGATAAAAATGTCAACCTCAAGATTCTGTAACAAGAGATTGTTGTAAAGAAGCCCACGTATTTATGACTTCAATGCAAATGAAAGGAGAACGCATGCCATGTTTTGGACGTTTCTAATATGGGATCTTGGGTTAGGGCTAAAAGCAGTTGAAATAAATGTCAGCTCAAAAGTATTTTATTGCATATTATTATACTACATATTGCATAAAACCATAAAAAACAGTATTGAACCTTGAAATTTGGTTTGAAAATCCTCAAGATGTTGATTTATTTTCACCAGGCTTGAGCAGCTACAATACAATGACGCAATCGAGAATATCATTTGGTTTGACATTTCATAAAACTCATTCCAGCAGCTTCTCTCTGACCCATTAAAATGACAAAATTAACATTGATGGAAGTTATCACATATCCTGCTGAGTTCTCGGCAAAATGTTTGCCAAGTCGATGTGACTTTTAACTAGAATGCCCTCTTGGGTTCAAGACCGGAACCAGAGTGAAAGGTTGTGTATTGAATATGCATGTCACACAAGGATCTGAGGCTGAGTACGAGGGCCTATATCTGTTTATATACTTAACATATATTAAAGATATAAACCTTACCAAAAGAAGAATAAATGATAAGTATTCGCTTTGAAAGAGTGTGCCTTATTTTGCAAACTTCATTTTTTAAAGATTACATCCCCTACTTTGGGAACGAAGCATTGAATCTTGTCATTTATGGATTGAAAATAAAAAAAAAGATTAAAAATGCAAATTAAAATCCAATTATAGTGTGTTAATGTCAGCATTTTTTTCTGTTCATCATTACTTCTAATTAAGAATAGATTAGAATAGAAGATAAATCACTATTATTAATTGAGAGCAGAATAGAATGGGATAAAAATATAGTTTTTAATGCCAAATCTTGGACGAAAAAGACTTTAATGGCTCTCAGCCACCATCATTATATAAAATGTCCCATTACTGAACCAGTTTGTTTTATAATGAGACTGGTGCTGTGCCAGAAACCCCAATCTCTTAAATTCGAAAAGAGAAAAAAGGGCCTCCTCATGCGCATAATCCTTTCGATCAAATTATGGACATGGATCCACCTAACTAGATGCATGGACTGTTATGAAGGGGCTTTGGGAAGTGCACTGCCAACCCTTCCACTGGTTGCTAAGAAACAACAGTATAGTGCCTTAGGTTTCAGGAAAATTGTAATGTTGCAGAGACCATTTTTTCTTTCATACCAGGATCTCAGACTGAAGAATGAAAAATATGTTTATAGGGAAATATTTATCCTCAATCTCAGTTATAATGATCCTGCCAGTGTGAGGCAATGTCACTGGAAGGCAACTATGCATATAATAAAGGAACTGTTCAGTCAAAGGATTGACAAATGTTATGGTAGATGCCAGCAGAGGTGGAAAAACCCGGTCCAGAAAGTACAAACCCTAACCATGTCTTTACTCCATCCATGTATTAAACCAGCTAATTTGGGAAACTAGTCAGTGCAATCTGATGGTTTAGTACATGGGTGGAGTAAAGACACAGTTAGGGTTTTTACTTTCTGGACCGGGTTTTTCCACCTCTGGATGCCAGGAATACCAAATGTAAGGAAAAAGCGTTCATCAGCTATTTAGATAGAAAAGGAACAATAGGAAGATGGGATCATATAATCAAATTACATTCTAAGGGGAAAGTTTATCCTTTATGATTTCCAGCAGTCCAGCATACATATTTTACAAGCTTCCAGCAGAGGGGGGCAGTAGGGTTCTTTCTCAGTGCTGCCATCAGCCTCCCCTTCACCACTAATATTTTTTTTTCCTGCTTCTCACCTCACCCTATCTTACTGATCTGTCGACCCACTCAAAATAGTTTCCCGCCATAGGAGTGTGAAAGCAAGAGTAGACAGTCCTCTGGAAAATATCACTGTTGTTAATACCACATTGGACTTGGAAAAAAATCCAACTGTGTTTTTTCATTAAAACCCTCAGTTCAAGAAAAACTATTCCCCAAAACCAAAGGCTGCCTGTAGACTGAAACGCTATTCATGTTTTTTTCTTTTTTGACAGTTGCTAAAACAAATATCCAGTGAGTGCATGAAAACTATGAAAGAATTTAAAGGTTTTATGAATTGACACACGAGCTTTGGTTTTCTACCTATTTCGTTCTTGTGAATAAAAAATGAATTAAATTCAACAGGATTAGCAATTGAAATTCACAATAGTATGTAGTTTGTCGTCTTGGCTGCACATTTGCTTAGAAGTGGAATGACATTTGAAACAGATTAGTGATATAAGTTACAGAGATCTATCTACTAACTACAGATAAAACATACTGTTGTTTGTGTCTCTGTGCTCATTGGCTAACAGCACATTTTTCCCTTCAGTAATAACCCTCCATGCTCCCCTGTCAAAGTCTCACATTGTGCAGACTTGTGCAAGAGTAATGTATTTTTAGATAGAATGAGACCTTTTTGCAAAACTTGGAGGTCTACTTTCCTCACTTGATATGGGATGGCTTGAAGGTTCTTACTTGCAGTGGCACCATTTGGCTTTGTGGCTTCTGGCTTCCGACCTCCGCTTTCACGAGTTTCGAATTTGTTAGATCTCTACCTGCTGTTTATTTTCTTACTCTCTTTTTTCTGTATTCTGCTCTAACCCCTTAACTTGTCCTACTGATTTAGCTATTTTCTGTGCTTAATTCACTTATCGCTAGATTGACTAGTGCTTTCTTTCTTTCTCTTGTGTTAGTGGGCAGCCTTTTGTTCCTAGTCTGTCTACTAGCTTTGAGCTTAGCCTAGCTTAGCAGTTAGCTTTACTGCATTTGCAGTCCAAGCAGCCTCGTTAAAACGATGGTGTGGGGTGACTGTTCTGCAGTTACAGATAGGTTGTTGCTACTAGAGAGACATGTCAGTGAGTTAGATCAGCTTCTTTCGGCTAAGATTATATTAGACATGATGGCACTCCAGAAAGTCCCAGGCCTGACAGCAGACCTGCTATTGTTAATACTAATAGCTCAGTGTCGTTGGCGGAGGCAGCGGAGTTTGTCTCTCTTTGCCGGCGTGTGCCCACCCACACCGTGATTTCTGCCTATGCTACAGGAGTCAACCAGTTTAGTTAATATGTCTAGTCAGGGAATTTCTCATAGTATAGATTATCAGACTGATAGCTTGGTCTGTAACATTGAGACCGTCTCCCTCCCCTGCTGTATTGCTCCCAAGCTCTTGTAATGTTGTAAGTAAGCTTTCCTCCCCTACATGTGTGAATCACATCCATCCATCCATCCATCCATCCATCCATCCATCCATCCATCCATCCATCCATCCATCCATCCATCCATCCATCCATCCATCCGTCAATCCATATCCAAACCGCTTATCCTGCTCTCAGGGTCACGGGGATGCTGGAGCCTATCCCAGCAGGCATGAATCACAATAATCTAATAATCATTCTTACCACTGGTGGTGGTGAAATGTGCAATGAACTACCTCATAATCTACAGAAACAAACATCTAATGTTATCAAAGGTGTGACCACACATCGTCCAAAACGAAGGTTTTCACAGTTGTCAACTAATAATACAAGGTGTCTAATTCCAATTACAAACCTAATTCGGAAAAAGTTGGGATGGTATGACAAATGCAAAGAAAATAAGGAAGCAGTGATTTCAAAATTTACTTTGACTTGTCTTTCATTGCAGACAGTTTGAACCCAAGATATTTCTTGTTTTGTCTGGTCCACTTCATTTCATTTGTAAAAATATACATCCACTCCTGCCATTGAGACCTGCAACACATTCCAAAAAAGTTGGGATGGGGGCAATTTAGGGCAAAAAATGAGGTGAAACAATGAATTAGTGATGTGATTTGAAACAGGTGATGTCAACAGATGATTGTAATCATGAATTGGTACAAAAGCAGAATCCAGGAAAGGCCTAGTCCTTTAGGAGCAAAGGTGGGCCAAGGATCGCCAGTTTGCCAACAAATGTGTGAGGAAATTATTGAAATGTTTGGATAGTTCACCCTCTACGATGCATAGTATAATTAAAAGATTCAAAGAATCTGGAGGAATTTCAGTGCATAAAGGTCAAGGGCCCAAGTCTAAGTTGAATAACTGCTCTCTTATCCCTTAGATGGCACTGCATCAAGAACCATGATTCATCTATAAGTGCTATAACCACATGGGCTAAGGATTACTTTGGGAAACCTTTGTCAAGCACTACAATCCATAGTTACCTCCACAAATGTTAGTTAAAACTTTACTGTGCCAAAAGGAAGCCTTACATTAACCATGTCCAGAAGCACTGTTGACTTCACTGTGCTTCACAGTAGAAATGTGTATTGTGGTCAGATGAATCAGTATTTCAGGTCTTTTCTGGAAGAAATATTATGTTATGTTATGTGAAACATTGCTGAAATCAAATGTTTTCCTTCCCTGAAATGAAGCTTCCCCACCTGACTGTACGTATGCCCATGTAGCTTGGACAAATAAACAAGGTAGAGGTGTCTACTTAATATTTAAGTCTATTTTCAAATTAACCTCTAAACTTGAAACTAAATTAAAATCTTGTGATACTCTTACTCTCAGTCCATCTCCCTCAGCCATGAACAGACTCTGCTCAGTCCACATTGTGATACTCTATCTACACCTTGGGGCCCTTACTCACAAATTTCTTGAAGATTTTGGAGAATTTATCGCAGGTCTTGTTACTTATTCTAATGAGATTCTAATTCTTGGTGATCTCAATATTCATCTGAATAAGGCTGCTGATCCTCTAGGTAAAGCCTTTCTCTGGCGTTTGTTGATACTTTTGGGTTCACTCCGTTTGTTCAAGTGTCAACTGATTGCAATGGTAACACCCTTGATTTAGTTGTATCTAAATATATAGCTGTTTCCAACCTGACTGTCTTTCCAGCCACATCCGCTGCGTCAGACCTTTTTTTTTTCTTCATTAAATTTGAATCATCATTGGCCTGTCAGATGTAATTGCTACTCGCTACATTGGTCTGTCCACTGTAGCTGCATTTAGCTGGCAGTTTCCCAAGTTTTGTTTCCTTTCATTGTAGAGACAGGGTCTGCTACAAATTTCACTAGTGACTTAAATGTGGCCCTCTCTATTTTCCTGGATGCAATTGCACCTCTCACTACAAGAGCTAGGTGACTAAAGAGGCCTACACTCTGGTTTAGTGAAGAGACACATGCTCGGGCCTGCAGGAGACTGGAATGTAAATGGTGAAAATCAAAATGGGAACTTTTTTTTACCTGTATTGGCACGAGTGTTTATTGAATTACAAGCATGCTTTATCTTCTGCAGAAACAGCATATCTCTCTCGCTTAATCAATATTAATAAATATAATCCTAGATTTCTCTTTGATACTGAAGCTAAACTAACTAAAAAGCAGCCTTGTATCAGCTGCCCAACATTCACCACCCACGAGTTTCTAGACTTTTTGTGCAATAAGGTTGATGAGGTCACAATCAAAATTAGTTCTTCAACTCCAGCTACTCTTGCAGATCCTGTCTTGCCAAATTAATATTTATAAAATGAGTCACTGATTGTCACTATTATTACAGCTTTTGAGACTATTTCTCCTGATACTTTGACGCTGCTCATGTCAGCTTCTAAACCAACTTTTTGCCTGCCTGACCCTATACCAGCAAAACTTTTTAAAGACCTCTAACCTTTCCTGCGACCCGTGATGCTAGATCCATGCATTATCCGAACCGCTTATCCTGCTCTCAGGGTCGCGGGGATGCTGGAGCCTATCCCAGCAGTCATATTGTTAATTTATCACTTACTACTGGCACTGTTCCCAGCAGTTTTAAGACAGCCGTGGTCAAACCTCTACTTAAGAAACTGCACCTCGATCCAAGGTGTCTATTGACTGGTCTCTAATCTTCCATTCTTTTCTAAAGTACTAGATAGAACTGTGTATGTATCGACAACTTTGGACCAATGTAAAAAAAAAAAACCCAAACTTCTATATATTAAAATTTTCAATCGCTTTTCAGGGCCTGTCACTCCACTGAGACTGCTCTAACTAAAGTGATAAATGATCTTCTACTAGCTATAGATACTAACCCCCCCCCCATGCTTCTATTACTGGACCTCAGTGTAGCCTTTAACACCATTGATCACTGTATACTACCAGACAGAATAAATTGTAGTTTTGGTGTCTCTGGCCAAGCTCTTTTGGCTTAAGTCCCACTTACCCAGAGGAACACAGTGTGTCTGCTAAAATAATATTACATCGAAATTCTCTGATGTTAAATATGGTGTACTCCAGGGCTCGGTTCTTGGCCTTCCATTTTTGTCTCTTTGTATATCACCTCTTTGCCAAATTATACACAGTCATGGAATACATTTTGATTGCTATGAGGGTAATACTCAGCTGTATGTGCCTATAAGGGCTGATGATCATACTCAAATGACTAAGTTAGAGGCCTGCTTGGCTGCTATGAAAAATTGGATGTCACTAAATTTCCTGTTTTAAACTCAGATAAAACTAAGATGCTGGTCACTTGCCCTGCTTCACACAGACACCAATTTGATCAAGTAACATTAATGCTCGAAAACTTCGTGATTTCGCAATGTGTGGTAGCCAAATATCTTGGTGTTACATTTGATCCCAGCCTTTCCTTTGATAAGGATATTAAAGAAAAAACCAAGACTGCCTTTTTTACTTACATAACATAGCTAAAATTCGGTCTTTCCTGCCCATGGCTGATGCAGACTCCAATACATGCATTTGTTTCATCCAGACTTAATTACTATAATGTTCTATTTTCAGGTCTGCCATGTGCTAGTACTAAAAGTCTTCAGGTGGTTCAAAATGCTGCGGCTAGAATCCTAACTAAAACTAGAAAATTTGAAGATATTACACCAATTCTTGCCTCCCTTCATTGGTTTTCTAGCCATGTTAGCTCAGACTTCAAGGTGCTTCTAAATCGGCTTGCCCCATTGCCCCATCATACATGTCCACTACTACTACTACTACTACTACTACTACTACTACTACTACTACTACTACTACTACTACTACTACTATCACTACTATCACTACTACTACTGCTACACTACTACTACTACCTCTACTACTACTACTACTACTACCCATCATACCTGTCTGATATACCGAACATTCCATCTTGATCTCTCTGGTCTCAAATTGCAGGGCTCCTGTGTGTAACCAAAGTTAAAAAAAAGTCAGCTTTTCCTCTCTGGCCCTGTTCTTATTGCATAATTTCCCTTATGCTGTCAGACAATCATTCTGCTGAGTCCTTTATGTCCAAACTTAAAACTCATCTTTTTGCCTTAACCTACAATAAATTCCCTTTAAATTGCATACTTCACAACCTGTGCTGCATGTTGGTTCGGATTCTGTCTCAATGACTTTACCAAGCACTGTCCTGCTGACGAGATTATAGAGTATAGAGTATTGATTATTGCAACTGTTCTCTCTCACATTTTTTTCTCTCTCTTTGAATGATGTCTTTATCCTTCTCTCTCACCTGTGTGAACGATATCGTTCCCTGTATCTCCTCCCGTGTATATGAATGGTGTGAGGTGAGTCTCCCTTGTGTGCATGTGTAGTCTGTCCTCCTGCCAGGTCTCCATGGTGATGGTCGTCGCCACCTGGACACTTCTTGGCATTCTCCTCATCCCATTCTTTATAAATCCATTATAATCTTCTTATTCTGTTTCAATGTTGTAACCTTCCCTCTCTCCGATGTGTGACCAATGTCATTTCCTGTCTCCTCTCTTGTGTATGTGAATGGTGTGATGTGAGTCTCCCCTGTGTGCATGTGTAGTCTGTCCTCCTGCCAGGTCTACATGGTGATGGTGGTCACGTGGCTCATGCCCTAGGCTTTTCCAGTGGCATCTGGATGCTGCTTGGCATCCTCCTCAACAAATTCTTTATACATCTTATAGATTCATTATAATTCTTTTATCGTCTTTCAGTGTTGTATTCTGTGAATTATGTTTTGTTCTTTGCACACAACATCCGTTGTATGTCTGTCATTCTTGGGGGAGGGAGCCCTCTGTTGCTTTCCCTGAGGTTTCTTCCCATTTTTTTCTCCCTGTGAAAGTTTTTTTTGTTGTGGAATTTTGCCCCCTTTTTCTCCCCTGTTGTAATTGTACTTGGCCAATTGCCCTGTTTTCCCGATCGCTGCTCCACCCCCTCTGCCGATCCGGGGAGGGCTGCACACTACCACTTGTCTCCTCCGACACATGTGGAGTCGCCAGCCGCTTCTTTTCACCTGACAGTGAGCAGTTTCGCCAGGGGGACGTAGCGCGTGGGAGGATCAAGCTATTCCCCCCATCCCCTCCCCCGAACAGGCGCCCCAACCGACCAGAGGAGGCGCTAGTGCAACAACCAGGGCACATACCCACATCCGGCGTCCCACCCGCAGACACGGCCAGTTGTGTTTGTGGGGACGCCCAACCAAGCCGGAGGTAACACGGGGATTCGAACCGCCGAACCCGTGTTGGTAGGCAACAGAATAGACCGCCATGCCACCCAGACACCCCGTGAATATTTCTTTTTGTTTAGGGGGTCGTTCTTGATTCGATGCTGGGTCCTGTGTTGTATTGCTGTGAAGCCCCTGAGGCAAATTTGCAATTCGTGATATTGGGCTGGGCGGCACGGTGGCACAGTGGTTAGCACGGTCACCTCAGAGCAAGAGGTCCTGGGTTCGAACCCCGGGGTAGTCCAACCTTGGTGGGTCATCCCGGGCCGTCCTCTGTGTGGAGTTTGCATGTTCTCCCCGTGTCCGCATGGGCTTCCTCCGGGGGCTCCGGTTTCCTCCCACAGTCCAAAGACATGTAGGTCAGGTGAATCGGCCGTACTAAGTTGTCCCTAGGTGTGAATGTGTGTGTGTGTGTGTGTGTGGGCCTTGTGATGGCCTGGCGGCCTGTCCAGGGTGTCTCCCCGCCTGCCGCCCAATGACTGCTGGGATAGGCTCCAGCATTCCCGCGACCCCGAGAGCAGGATAAGCGGTTCAGATAATGGATGGATGGATGGATGGATGGTGATATTGGGCTTTACAGATCAAATTGACTTGACTTTCGAAAGTTGAGTGAGCTGTGACAAGCTAACAATTAGTTGTATACTCCCCAAAGGGCTTTATAATATAAACAAACACACGAGCCATATCCCCCCAAGAATTATTAAAATGAAGTTATATACAGTCTATTACTTATTTTCACAAGAAAGGATTAAGATCATCATCAGGTTTAAATCAATATGAAAACTAGACAAATACTGTTGAATACACTTTTTATTATTTTTGGTTATAACTGTGTGGTCATTAACAATTTCCTTTAAGTATTCTATTTCTAAACCTGTTACTGCATTGCTTATCTTGTCCATTTGGCACCTATTGCGTGCCTTTCAATCTGGAAGATGGATCCTTCCTTTCAGGGCTCTCTCTGAGGTTTCTTTAGAAGATTTTTTTTTCCCTGCAAAGTATGTCCTCATCCAAATTGAGATTTAAAGATAGTAGGTGTTGTTTACTGTTATTTATTGTATCTACTTGTTTTTCACTGTGGGCATGTAAAACCATCTGAGACTGTAATGATAATTTAAGACTGCTTAGATAAAAGTGACTTGAATTCAGTGTAATAGATACTTTCCCCCCCCAAATATACACTTCAGAAAAATGAAGCATATATTTTAGAAAATAATTTACCAATTAAAGCGTTCTTCACAGTGGGTAAAAGACGTGCACATTTGTAATGTTGCAAAGGTGTAATGTTGAAATGTTGTTACAATTACCCTACAAAATTAAAATTCTTGTTTTCCTCTCCTCTGCATCCTCCTGTGTCAGATTTCCATCTCTTCGTTACTCATCTCTACTTTTTCCTCCCGCTTGCTCTGGTGTGCTTTTACATTCTATCTTCCTCTCTCTTTCTTTTTTTTAATTTTCATTCTTCCTCCTTTATTCTTCCCTCCCCCTTCCCCTAGGCTACTCTGACATGCAGAGCCTTGGGTTGTGCAGATGGAGGAATGGGGATTATAAGTTCCCTCTCTCCCGTTCCTCCCCACCGCTCTCTCAGCTCAGCTTTAGGGAGAAAAGAGGGTGCTTTCTCTCCTCTTAGGGGAGGAAGGAGTTCTGAGATGATGGAGGGGTTGTGCCCTGCAGCCTGCTTGTGAGCTGAAATCACGGGGGGCCCTTGAAAGTGTGAATGGCCCAAGTGAATTTCCACACTGTTCTCAAAACACATCTCCAAAAAATAATGAGTAATACGAAGAAGAATAATCTTTCATGGCTTTTTCAGTTGTCCAGTCCCATTTCCGTCTCCACATACAAGACATGACTATGTCTGTTCCGCGTACAAGCTGCCAAATATGTCAAACAAATGACATTTTCATTAAATTCACAACTTTAAAAGGTTAGGTAAAAATAGGGAAGAGGACATTGTGCTGCTTTGAAAAGTGTTTTTTTACACTGACCAATCTCATGCCACAGTGCCTAGCCCTCATGCTACAGTTAGCCCAAAGCTGCTCCTACATTACCTACATTTTTGACATTTTTAATAGCCCAATTAGTTTAATATCTTTTGATAGATCAATAAACCCAGGTCTAAATTCAAAGAACCTGGCAAAGTCCATCGTAATTCTAACACAGAAAAGTGCAAAAAGCAGCAATAGTCCATCTTCATGCGTTTTCGACTTACCAGAGCATCCAAAGCCCTTCACAGTTAATACCTCACATTCACCTGACACAAATTCACACATACTGACGTCAGAGGCTTCCATGCAAGGTACCAACCTGCTTATCGGGAGTGGTTTAGTGTCTTGCTCAAGGACAATTTGACACAAGGTGAGACGGAGCCGGAACCAAACCAGAAACCTTCCGATTGCTGCTAAACCACTCTACCTTCCGCAGAGGCGGGCTTTACCATTAGCCATAATAGTTATTAAGTGTATAGTCATATGGCTATGGCCATACACTTGAAGATGACCCAGCACTCTGGCCTAAACAGCTGTCAGACTAAGAGTGCAGCTCAATAGGGCAGAGAGGACCAATTCAGGTCAAGGACAGAATTTTTCTAAAATATCAAGAGGGGCGCAGATTTACAAGCAGTAACTATTACATGAAAATTAAGAAGGGAGAGAAGATAAGCAGGTCCTGGCTTGTGTACAGTGGAAGAAAAAAAAGACTGTGTTATGTGCTTTTGTTGCCACCTGTTTGGAAACCGAGAAAAGAGCACTCAGCTAAATGGGGATGATTTCAACAGCTAGAAACATCTTTCAGCCCATTTCGGGCAGCATGAGAAGTCTGCTGAACACACCACAAACATGGATACCTGGCGTAATCTATCACAGAGACAACAAACAAGCACAACTATAGATCAGGTGAATCAAGATCTAATTGCTCTTGAAGTAAACCGCTGGAAAGAGAGTTTAAGAAGATTAATTGCAATTGTGATCCATTTGGCAGAGCGTAATCTTGCATTTTGTGGCCACTGAGACAGGTTGTTTAAGTCTAGCAATGGAAATTTCCTTGGGTAAGTAGAATTGGTGGCTCAGTTTGACCCAGTCATGAGAGAGCATTGGAGGGGAATTCGGGCAAAAGAGCTAAGTGACACTTATGTAAGCAAGCATATTCAAAATGAAGTAATCCCCTTGTGGCAAAGTGACGCCATTGTAGGGAGAGTAAAAATCAGATACTATGCAGTGATCGTGGACTGCACTCCACACCTCGGTCACAATGAGCAGCTATATCAGTGGTGCTATGAATTGTAAATTGTGAGACTTAAAAAGGTATCCTCATTCATAAGCACTTTATTGGTTTTCGTCAGACACTTGACACAACAGGAAAATACTTATGCGAGTCATTTTAGGCCACCTAGAAACACTAGGTTTGGCTGTTTCCGACTGTCGAGGCCAGTCTTAATGCCAATGGGAGTAACATGCAGGGTAAAAAGCAGGGGGTACAATGAGAGTGCTGGAACTAAAGAGCGAGGCATTATGTGTTCCTTGTGGAAGTCACACACTGAACCTTGTTGTTGGTGACACAGTCAAGTCAACTGTGACATCTGTCAGATTCTTTCGTCTATTACAGCAACTCTACACTCTGTTCAGCTCCTCAGGTCACTGCTGGACCATTATCACAGAACATGTCAAGAACTTTACACTGAAGGCATTGTCTACAACGAGGTGGGAGTGTAGGTTTGAAGCTGTTAAAGCTGTTTGCTACCAACTGCCTGAAATCTTGAAGGCATTGATTACTCTAAAGGAGTATGCCACAGAGAAACGGGATGTAGATGTTGTCTTAACAGCTGGAAGCTACCAGGAGATGCAGAGATGGCCTTTTGTGGTGAGCAGCATTGTGTGGTACAAGGTGTTGTTCCAGATAAATAAAGTGAGCAAGATCCTGCAGAGCCCCAAAGTTTCAGCCGAGACAAGGAGCAAATAAGTTAGGGCAGTGACAGGATTCCTTCAAGAATTTCAAAATCATGGATTCAACTCCACCAAAACAGATGCCAGGGAGATAGCAGATAGGCTTGAGGTGAAGATGATCTGGCCAGAGGTGCACCAGAGAAGAACCACTGGACATTTTGAGTATGAAGGACAGCAAACTCAGTCAACTGCAGAAGAGCTCTTCAAAAGAGTTTTCCCTGCCTCATAGAGAGACAGCTCTTGTCACATTAAAGGAGAGATTTTCACACATGCAAACCTTCTGTGAGCTGCATCGATTTCTCTACTCCACTGACATAATGAAAAGCACTGAGAAGGGGGGGAAGCTGGATGAACGCTGCCACATATTGGAGCAGAGAATGGATGATATTGAAGCAGAGGACCTGAAGACTTGCTGTTCTCTCCATCGAGAATGAAGTCAGGAAGTCACTGGATATTCAATTAGTAATTGCAAGATTTGCTGAGGTCAAGGCTCTCAAAGTCAGATTTTAGTATCTAAACTGTGCCTCCCTGCCATACACAATATAGCCTCATGGCATATGGCAACTTCTAGGAATCCATGGAAGAGATCCATCACTGTTCTAATTACTCTTGACACAACAATACAGCAAGAGCCCAAGATCCCCTTCACATTTTCCCCACCAAACTAAAGCTGAGTTGATAGGGGAGAGCAAGCAAGACAAACTCAAACAATGTAAATAAAAACAAAAATACATTCAAGGGAGAGGAAGGAAAATATAGAGACAAAGACTAAGATAAAAAGGTAGACTTTTTTTTACAGTGTATTATGTTTATTATTTTTGTGTTTCCATAACTGACTTCTTATTGTCTTTTGTGTTATCTTCAATTCAATTTATTGTCATTAAAAACAATGTGCAGGCACATGTCTAAAACGAAATGAGGGACTTCTCTCAATTTTGAGCATCACACATTTAATTTCCTGCATTCTGGTGAATTTGTGTGCACCAATTTGCTCTGTTTCTACATCAATTTATTGTGGAAATGTCTTATTTATGTAAAAGAAAAACAACTTTCAGATAGACTAGCCTATCGGATATCTTCTGTTACTTTCCTCTTGCTCATGTTGACTCTGTGAATGAAAGTAGTAGATGCATTTGAACTAATACAATACCCTTGGCACAAATTGGTTTGTAGATGTACCTAACGGCCGGCCTCCACCGGTCGCGACCCGCTCCGGGACAGTGGCAGGTGAGGAGTTTGAAATGTTTCTTTAAAGTTTTTTATACATATTAACACATTCTCTCTCTCAATTATAAATACTGTACTGTAGTTATATTTAATATTATTACTGCATTATTATATTTATGATGTTTTAGGTAAAATATATACTGTATACGGAGACAAGCATTTGACTAATTGATGCTAGATGTGAACTGTACATAACTGTTCTGACTTACATACAAATTTGACGTAAGAACAGAACGGACTCAAAAATGGAACTCGTTCATAACCCCGGGACTACCTGTAATTCCACCTCTGACCTCCTGAACTACTCAGCTGTCCATCCATCCATCCATCCATCCATCCATCCATCCATCCATCCATCCATCCATCCATCCATCCATTATCTGAACCGCTTATCCTGCTCTCAGGGTCGCTGGAGCCTATTCCAGCAGTCATTAGGCGGCAGGCAGGGAGACACCCTGGACAGGCCGCTAGGAAATCACAGGGCCAAGACACACACACACACACACACACACACACACACACACACACACACACACACACACACACACACACACACACACACACACACACACACACACACACACATTCATACCTAGGGGCAATTTAGTATGGCCAATTCACCAGACTTGCATGTATTTGGACTGTGGGAGGAAACCGGATCCCCCAGACATGGGGAGAACATGCAAACTCCACACAGAGGACAGGCTAGGATGACCCCAGGGCTCGAACCCAGGACCTTCCTGCTGTGAGGTGACCGCACTAACCACTAACCACTGCGCCACTGTGCCACCCCTACTGAGCCATTAGGGGGAAAAGTTGGAGCAAAACAGCATTAAAAAGGCCTGATGCTATGACGCTGAGTGTAAAGACACTGCTCTTCATGCATTAGATCTATTTTTCTACAGGAATACCTAAAGTGTTTAATAATAGAGTAATAATGTTCATTTAACAAGAAAGCCCAAATCTTGGACACAGGTTTTACAACTTTGGGAGCGAGAAAAAAAAAATCCTTGCACTTTCTAGTGACGTGAGATTACCGTATTATCAGAGATATATTTTATTTAAGCAGTTATTTCGTCTATGTACGTACTATATGATATCCAGTGCTCATTTTTAAAGTACACAACAAATGATAAATGAAAAGAAAAACACAACAGAGAGTACTAAACAGCAGCAGAGTCTTAATGCAAAACAGGTATTAGATGAAAATAACATATTGCATATTAATGGTACAAAACAGCTTAAGCGAATACAAAAATAAAATAAACATAAAAAGTCCCTCCCCATCCCTCTACTACTCAATAGGTGATTAACAGTGAAATATGTTAATTATGGGATTAGCTAATCGCACTCAGAAGGTAGTGGATAAGGGGTAGCCAGGTTTTTTCAAACAGTGAAAGTTCATCTTTTGAAAGGTATCTTATTCTCTCCAGATGTTTGCTTGACAGCTCGCTGAGCCACATCTTAGTAGTAGGGCCCCCCTTTTCTTTCCAAAAACAAAAGAAGCAACCTCTTTGCTGTAATACGGCAATAAGAGAGAAAGTGTTGTTGAGAGGCAGTCAGACTGGTTTGCGTACCAGACCTTCTGAGGATGATTAAAAGAGGGTCTGGCTCTAATTGGGTGTTGATCATTTTAGACAGTATCTCAAATATTTCTATCCAGTAGGTCTGTATCTTTGGGCAAAGAGCAAAGCTATAGTACCTTCAGCTGACTGACATTTGTCCCGTGAGGGTGACACTTCAGGATAAATCTTGTATAGCCCAGCTGGAATAATGGGAGTCGGTGCAACATTTTAAATTGGATAAGGCGGTGTCTAGCGTTGTTTGAGCATGCATGCATGCGCTCCAGGCTCCCCTCCCATATAATGCAATAGCGTGAAAACCGAAAAGAAATAATGTATTACTTGCCACGGCTTCCCCATATTCATTTACCTCTGGCGCCATTTGAACAACTTACTGTAGCTCCTAGTTGATTTAGCTAGAGATGTTCCGTATATCTCTTCCACTACCACCAGCATCTCTATTAAGAAGAAGAGAGAAAGAAGATACTACCAACCCCCCAACCCCTAAACTAGGCTACTATTGTTGGTCTCTATAATCTTGTGCCCAGAGCTTCCTTCCTGGTGAGCTTGGCCTTTGGCCACGAGTTCCCTGTCATTCCTAAAGGATTCCCAGCTTGGGCTGTAGTATATTTGTAATGGAGACACACCGGTACACCTACTCTAGTCAGTCTCCATTGGCTCCAGGCCTCATTAAGTCTGTTGAGGGCTCAATGGCCTGTCACACTGCATCTCTTCGCCCGTTTATCTGGAGAAGAGCAATGTGATGTGCGTGTGTGCTGTGTATAACAGCGTTATGGCTGTAGCAGGTCAGTGTGTTGGAAATATTTATTCTCTATTCCATCCCCCACTTTCTCTTCCTCAAAACCACATGGTCATTAATACGGAATTGAAATTATTTGTCTTATTTGTTTTACCTTAAATAGCCACACATTTTAACATGGCACATTGCTTGCTTTCAAGGTGTAAATTTTTTTTAAAAGCAATAAGTTTCTAAAAACTATTACTTTAAAGTGACTGTAGACAACTTTTTGCCCCCCCCTCGCCATTTCCAAGCGTTTTCATTTTTTGTGCCGCTGTCGCAAAGAAAACCAGATTGCTTTCGATTTATTAGCAGCCAGGCTACTTTCCAAAGCAAGAAAACCCCTCCCCCCCTCATAAGAATCCCAATTTGAACTAGAAACCCCGATTTCAGTGTCATGATAAAGGCAGAGTAAAACTTCCGGTAGTATTAATAAGTAGGCATGTTGTGTGACTTACTTATCCAGTAGACAGAATGCCAACCGGAAGTCGGTTTGGAACCCTGTCAAGTCCCGGGTGTTGTATCGAATCTTGTTTTCCTGTTGAGATCTGCCCCCCCCCCCCCTTAGCCAGAGTTTGATACAACACCGGGGTGCTTGATTAACCTCAACCTAACCTCAACCTAAGTTCAGCCTAACCCTAACCCAACACTTACCTTAACCTAATCATAACCGGTAGCTAGCCTGTTTCCATGCGAACACTTATGTCTGGCAAGGGGGAAACTGATATCGACAGGGACACAGTTCGATAACACACTGGAGGTGGCTCCATTCAGTGAATGCGTGTTCAAGGTTCATTCTTGTTTTACCTCTGTTTCTGTCACTCTCCCTCCTTGCCTTCTTTGCCTCCTCGGCCAATGGGGTTCTTTTTCTCTTCCCGGGTAGCGTTTCCATGGAGTTTACCCTGTCATTTTCATTGTTCCACCATCTGCCATTTCTGCTACTGGGGATAGCTACCAATAGCTACCAGGGAAAACAAAAGCGCCATCTTCCTCCTATTTTGGTTGCGCAATGGTTGACACACTTCCTTTGTTTCGTAAATCGAGTCTTCATTTTCCCGCGAGATCGTACCTGGTGGGGGACAGTATTTGGTTCCCCATAAGCCTCAAAGTGAGGCTTATGGGGAACCAATCTAAATGCTAATGGTGTCATTATGCTATATGCTATGGCCATTACAGTGTGATCAATATTTCATTCATAATGATATATTAAAGCAAAGAAAACGTTGTCTACTGCTGCTTTAATCTGAAAAGCTGACTAAGGATCTTTTCAAGAATAAACCAGACACCATAGATAAAATAATGCTATCATTTAATAGGTGTGCACTCTGTCTTTATGTGTATCTGAACTGAGAAGAGTGTGTATTGAAATAGGACTTCCTGGACAGCAAACCAGGGGGCTCTTTAAATGGTCAGTGTAACCCATCCCCAGTCACTTAAGTGAACACACAAGCATAAACATGAGCTGAAAAGGCCATCACATATAAAGTCTAGATAACTTGTCTATTGCCTTTGTATTTTTGTGTATTATCATTGCAAACTGCCTAAAAGTCCTTGCTCTTTTTGTACTTTTTAAGTCATTGGTATCCCCTGCAGGCATAGGGCATCACTGTTCTCCAGAAGGATAATTTCAGCTGTCAGGCAACATATCTGCAGCGCTGTATACAACACGTGGAGAGTGACAGAGAGAATTGCAGCTATGACTCCCACAACCACAGCT
Source organism: Lampris incognitus (assembly GCF_029633865.1). Taxonomy (NCBI): domain Eukaryota; kingdom Metazoa; phylum Chordata; class Actinopteri; order Lampriformes; family Lampridae; genus Lampris; species Lampris incognitus. Next base: position 32,519,698 of record NC_079222.1, read on the forward strand.
ACTGTGCTGAAGAATGAATGATATACAAGGCTGGATAAGTATCCCCATGGGCCCCTGGGCACTGACGCTCATAGGCCCCCCCTCCCCCTGCCTCCCACACACATCACGCCCACCCCACGCCACCCATCACAGCCGTTAAACCCCACCTTGATTATTTTGAGCTTCCAGTCAAGCTGGCATGTCAAATCCACCAGACCATAATCACACCTATTGGTCAAAGGCTGAATAACCAGTCCAGCTGAGCAGGTATGCCTGCTCATACAGTTCAATAGACCAAGTACTGCCATTTCACTCACAAATCACAAGACAAAGAGTCAATGGATTAAATCATCTCAAGGCAGTGTATGACTCTAGACCAGTGGTACTCACTAATTTTCTTAGGAGAGCTACTTATGAGTAAGACCATTCCTCAAAGAGCCACAGATATAACTCGAGTGGTTTTTTATCATCGCTCTCAAGATATTTACCATCTTTGTGCATGGTTAAAAAATATATTGTACCATGCTTTCCATCCTTCCATCTCTTTTTATTCTCAATTAATAATTACATTGCATTATTAAAATATGTAATACTTGTTTGTGAGTTTGTAAGGCTGGGAGTGGAACCCATCTTATGTATGCATGTAATACATAGGCATTATCAACATGAAAAAAATGTTTCGCAAATACAAATCTACACACATAGGCTATACGTCTACCCATGATCCCACATTGTTACGTAGCCTACGTTCTTTGCCGTATCTTCAGTATGCAGCCATCTGCTGGATAATTAATTTCAACGTGCTAAAACAGGATGCAAACGGAACCTATAGAAGTAAGTTATAGCTATGTTCTTGTTGTTATCAGTGGATCTATATAAGGGGCAAAACAAAGAGCCGCGTAAAGACTAACACTGATCTAGACTATGGCCATATCTGTGTTCACTGAAAACCACCCAAGCAGACAGCACACCATTTATTACTGATGCATAATATTGTGACTGACTAGGATTAGGCTTGCAACAATGCCATCCTAGGGTAATCACACAGCACAGCTGAATGCAGGTTTCAAAATATGGCTCACTAAGTAAGCTAGGCAACTTCACATAGAACAACATATAATAAACTTGATAAACCAACTCCCAACACACTATAGCAGCGTCACACCACAGTGAAGCAATACACATGTTATGCAAGCAGCATATCAAATAAACTCATCCACAAAATATACAGCAACACACAATCACAACAAATAATACTGCTCAATCCACAGACGGCATAATCAAATGGTTCTTACCTATACAGGTTATTCTCTCTCGACTTTTTCATTGCAAACTCTGTGATCATGCCCTCAAAATCTAGCTATGCATTGCTGCAACCATTGCTACAACCGACGGTAGACACTTCCAAGCTATTGTTACTACTAGCTAGCTCTACATCCCAACTGTGGAATGCCTTCTTCACTTTGTTTAGCTTTTTAGAAAAAGCTACTTATTAGCAGGATTTTTTTTATTGTGGCTGCTTTTTCTCTGTACAGCCATCTCACCTATAAAACAATCAATTACCCGACTTAATTTTCTTGGAAACAACTTTATTTCATTCTGATTGGACAGTAATCAAGATCAAAAGAATGGGTCAGGCCAGGGGCGTCACTAGAGATTTGTGGATAGGGGGGCTAAGCCTTTACTAGGGGGGTCTTGGGGGATTTCTTCTTTTAAATGGCCCCAAAATGTCTGTTTTTTATGAATTTTTAGAGTAGCAATAGGTGTAAAATCAATCAAAAATATGGTTATTTGGTCAAGTTGGCACACAGTAGATCTGTATCTTCATAATTGATCTAATATGACTTAAATGCTATCCATTCCCTTACACGGGCACAGATCAAGCAAAGGTATTGAAGTCAAGGAATGCTATCTCCTCTCTCTTAGCTAAGTTGCAGGTCCTAAGTATGTTATCCATACAAAGACTGCAGATTGGTGCGATCAGTTTGTGCAATCAGAAAGAGTGTGATCTTGCTCTGTAGTTGTGCTTACATGTTTAATAACCTAGGTGACAGAATTTCAAGGTCATAGCGACATTTGACAGCACAAATATTCACTTTTCTCAATACATTTTTATTTATTGTCACAAAAGAGGATATATTAACTACCTACCCCATTGGTTGTAGTAGCTCAAATGTTTTCTCCTCTGATTGGTTGCTGTCCACCGAAATTAGGAGCGTGACGCGGGGCAAATATTGTGTGTTTTCTTTGTTGAATCATTAGCAGCTGACGAAACAAGCCCGTACTATGTATTAAACGTTTTTTTTCTTCCTACATCTATATTGATATTCCGCTCATTTGTTGAGCACTTTTATCAGCACCATTGACAGAACCCCCCCCGAAACCCCCTCGATATATATATATATATATATATATATATATATATATATATATATATATATATATATATATATGTATATATATGTATATATATGTATATATGTATATATATACACACATATATATACACATACATACATATGCATACATACATACATACATACACACACACACACACACACACACACACACACACACACACACACACACACACACACACACATACATATATATATATATATATATATATTTTTCTTCCTCTTTACAAGCTGAATATACATTGACTCAAAAACATTCGGTGTAATAACATTGTTTCTCAAATTCAAGCTCAGCTTTCAGCATAAAAATAAGAAAAAAAGCCACATCTTAATATCATTGTAAAATGGGGGCCATGTGAATGTTATTAGAGGGTTCGATAAAGGTTTTCTAAAAATAACCAAACAGGAACCTTCAGTGAATGTTCCCAAGGCCTTGTTTTGAGGGGTCGGGGTCATAACAGTCACCATTAGAGGATGTCCTTACACGTATTTTACATAACCATGATGAACATTGTGCGAGAACCTTCAGGGAAAAAATATCAGAACTAATGAACAAAACCAGCATTTCCCATAGCACTCACCTACGGTTATTGAAATGTGACCAAACAGGCGCTCTAGGGTGACATTACAGGGACGCTTGCTCTTTTTCTGGGGGGTTAAAAGCCAGAAATGGGTGAATGCCACTGGATGTTCCTCATCGTTCTACTTCATTTCTGCATCAACAGATTTGAGATTGTCACCGTCCCCTTTCAACAGCCTGCCGGTCTGCGGCGGGGTGTGCGCAGACCAACAATTAAATCACGTCCGCACACTCAGGAAGGAGGGAGGGGGAGGAAAAAGGAGAACCGCAGCTATATGGAAGCTCCCACCTATTTGAAGACTATGCGGGCGTCGTGTTATTTTTGCTGATTTTAATCTCTGCTGTTAAACAGCAAACACAATAAAGTGGCTATTGAGCCCCTTTGAATAGCAGCTTTGTCCCCGTTTCTGTGCTGCAGAAGCCTGGGTGGTGGCGAGCCTCGTTTGTTTGTCACACAGTCATTTATGGAGGGCAAGCAACCCCCCCTCCCCCCCCACTCTCGCCATGCAAATTTCACTGCATTTTTCAAAATGATGGGGTTGACAGAGAGGTGATAAAACTGGCGGTTTCATCATCCTTTAGCCAGAGGCGGGGTTTGACATTTGCGCTGGGAGAGGGGGACATTTTTTAATTGATGTCAGTACACAGTCCAACTATTGCGCGATGTGTTACGCATCACATACAGTAACAGAAGACACAATAGTGACACGCTTGCCATGAAGCCAAACAACACAGCACATCAAATCACTCTCGAACCACTTTGTACTACATCCCACACGCAGGCTTATGCAGGGTATTTGTCTTTCACGCACGAGCGCACACAACTGAAGCGCACGGGGAACCATAAAGTCTGTTAAAAGGGAAATGTCAATTTGTTTATTTTATAGTGTTAGGGCTGCAATTTCCATGTACCCTTTTAAAATATTTAGTGTGCACATGAACTGATTTCATGATAAACTGAAAACTATGAAATATACATAGTCACTCATATCCAACTTATAGCGTGCACACAATTAGAAAATGCTCAGCAGCACTCACCTGTTGTTACAGTAGGCCTGTAAATATATATACACATATATATATGTGTATATATATATACAGTGCTGCTTGAAAGTATGTGAACCCCTTGAGCAGTTTAGATGTTTCTGTTGTTTTACCATGGTTTTCTTATTCTATCATCACCAGTTTTTATGTCAGATATATGTTTATCAGTTGCATGTACTTGTTTAGTGGGACTTGTTTAAGTAGCCCAAAAACTACATGAAACATGGAATTAGTGTATGTGCAAAAGTAATTGAACCCCAGCTGCATTGGTTAAGTCAAGCAGGTAACAGACTGTGGTGAAACACATTTGGGTGCTTAATTAATCATTTAAGCAGACAAATGAAATGAGACATCCGTGGGAAAGGGTTTGGCCTGCACTAATTAAAAGAGAGAGGAAACCAACCAAACCACTGTGGTCCCATACAAATCAACAATGCCGAGAGCAAAGGAGATATCTGAGGACATGAAGAAGAGGGTAGTGACAGCCCATCAGTCTGGGGAGGGCTATAAGACCATCTCCAAAAGATTCCAGCTCCATCCAGCCACGGTAAGACATATAATTTACAAATGGAGGGACTTCAGCATGACAGCAACTCTGCCTAGAAGTGGACGCCCACCAAAACTATCACCCAGAAGCACCAGAAAAATAATAAATCAGGTAAAGGCCAACCCACACATCACCTCTAGAGAGTTGCAGACCTCTCTGATAGCATCTGGGACAAATGTGCATGCATCTACAATCAGATGAAAATTGAATAGCCATGACATTCATGGGAGGGTTGCTAGAAGGAAGCCTCTGCTCTCAAAAAAGAACAAAGCTGCCCATTTCAACTTTGCCAGAGAGCACTTGGACAAACCAGAGGCCTTCTGGAAGTCCATTCTCTGAACAGACGAGTCCAAAATAGAATTATTTGGTCACAATCAAAACCAACAAGTTTGGAGAAAAGCCAACACTGCATATGAAGAAAAGAACCTCCTCCCAACAGTGAAGCATGGTGGTGCAAATGTGAAGGTCTGGGGCTGCTTTTCTGCTTCTGGACCTGGACGACTCCATATTATCCAAGGAACCATGAATTCTCCGGCATATCAACAAATTCTTGACCAGAATCTCCTGCCGTCAGTCAGGGAGTTGAAGCTGGGACGAAAATGGATTATGCAACAAGACAATGACCCAAAGCATTCCAGCAAAACTACAAAGGCATGGCTTCAGAGAAAGAGGATCCGTACTCTGGATAGGCCCAGTCAAAGTCCGGACCTTAATCCAATTGAAATGTTGTGGCGAGACCTGAAGAAGTTGGCACATACCAGACGTCCCTCCAACCTCTCTCAACTGGCTGAGTTCTGCAAGGAGGATTGGGCAAAAAGCCCCATAAGCAGATGCGAGAGACTGGTTAGTGGTTACCGAAGACGTTTGGTTGAAGTAATGGCTGCAAAAGGAGGAGCCACAAGCTACTAATACAAGGGTTCACATACTTTTGCACATGTTAAATTTTCAGTTTTTGTGAAATAAACTACCTTTGTTGAATCAAATAATGAAAATATATCTGTTTTTGTGTGTGTGTCCATTATTTGGAAGGTGTGCTTTACAAATTGGGATTTGGATGTATGTGTAATAAGCTTATTTCAATGTTTTTTACAAAAACAGTGACCATGTCTGGAGGGTTCACAAACTTTCAAGCAGCACTGTACATATATATACACAAACACACAGGCCTACTAGTAAATATATATATTGACAAGCCTCTATATACATTTATTTATTTACTTACAGGCCTACTATATATCCATCCATTTTCCAAACCGCTTATCCTGCTCTCAGGGTCACGGGGATGCTGCAGCTTATCCCAGCAGTCATTGGGCGGCAGGCGGGCAGACACCCTGGACAGGCCGCCAGGCCATCACACAGGGCCCACACACACACACACACACACACACACACACACACACACACACACACACATTCATACCTAGGGACAATTTAGTACAGCCGATTCATTCATATATATATATATATATATATATATATATATATATATATATATATATATATATATATATATATATATATATATATATATATATATATATACAGTAACTTTAGCTGTTGAGTCAACACGGCAGCTGAAGAGTGCATTGAGCACGAAACAAACTTGTTCTGCCATTTAACAACTTTGAGCTATAGTATTACACACACACACACCCACACGCGCACACACACACACACACACACACACACACACACACACATATATATATAGTTTGTTGTGCAGCTGTGGTGCTTTTGAGTGACGAGTCTACCTTTACTCTTTATCTGTCTATGATTTTAATTGTAATATGATTATTACGTCCAGAACATTCGACCCCCACAGTCCAAAGACATGTAGCTCAGGTGACCCAGCCATACTAATTGTCCCGAGGTGTAAATGTGTGTGTGTGTGTGTGAGGCCTGTGATGGCCTGGTGGCCTGTCCAGGGTGTCTCCCCACCTGCTGCCCAATGATAGGCTCCAGCATCCCCACAACCCTGCGAGCAGGATAACCGGTTTGGATAATGGATGGCTGGATGGATGGATGGATGGATGGATGGATGGATGGATGGATGGATGGATGGATGGATGGCTGGCTGGATGGAAGGATGGATGGATGGATGGATGGATGGATGGATGGATGGATGGATGGATGGATGGATGGATGGATAGCTGGATGGCTGGCTGGATGGAAGGATGGATGGATGGATGGATGGATGGATGGATGGATGGATGGATGGCTGGATGGATGGATGGATGGATGGCTGGATGGATGGATGGATGCATTCGGTGCAGTTCTCTTTACAGAGACTGTGAGGTCTACAGGGGACGTGGACAGAGAGGAAAACTGCAAGGATTCCACTCTGAACACGATCTTGCAGGATACTGCAGCATTGACTGTTTCTGTGTGCCTGGAGGCACTTTCTGAGTGACCTCTTCACCTCTACCGTCAAGTTCCCAACAGGTCCTCAATATATGTGTCCAAACTGAGAAAACAGAGTTCATCCTCTTCTCTAAAACCCGTTTGCCTCATCGACAGTAACGTACATATACTTTGGCTATTTACCCTTCCGAGCTCGTCTGCATAATTTGCACAACATCGCAGGAAGAGCACGGTTGTGGTACACTTTAAGTCTTGCCAATATTGACACTAACAAATTGTACACTCGTTCATTATGTGCAGTTAATTTATTGTGACAGCCAACAGACTGTTATGCACTGCAGAAGCCAGTAACTTAATCTAGATGAGAGATGTACCCTGCTGTCCACAGAGGGCATACTCATCCAGATATTCATGACATTTGGACAATTTAAGCCAAACAACCCCCTTTCAGTTACTTAATATTCTGCGGCGGGCGAACCCCATGCACTCTGCTCGGCACAGCTCTGCCTTTCTCCTGCACCCGCTGAGAGGAAGTTTATCTGTGCAGACACCCCACTTCACCAGAACTCTACGTGGTGAAATGAAATACAGCAACAATTTAATGAAAGGAAAAAGAAAAGAAAAGAAGCACGGTTATATAAACATGGATGAATCATGCACCGCATTCTGAAGAAGCTTTTAATATCAGCAAACGCCATTTATTGTAATGTGGATCATTTTTGATCCGGTCATGGAAGACAACAACATATGCATCTAAAGGTTAAGAAGTTGTAGGAGTGCTGCCTCTGCCAAGTGCATATTTGACTCAATATCAGTTTCAGCAGCCTGGAGGAAAAGTGAAAGGTGTGATAGTAAATGTCTGAAAAACTGCTCTTCCCTGCCCGTCTAACAGGGGTTCACCTCAGAGAGGCGTGTTAGGGCAAAATACACCAGGCCCCAGATCATTTATAGGCTGTCTCTCGTTCACACACGGTGTTTTCAAATATTCATGAACGTGAAACAGTCATAAAACATACAACACACACAACGTACAACACACAGGTTCGATGGCCGGCAGCCATACCAACGTGTACCCTGGCTCTGCCAAATGATGGAAGCTGAGCAGGTATGGGCTTGGCTAGTACTTGGATGGGAGACCTCACGGGAAAAACTTGAGTTGCTGCAGGAAGTGGTGTTGGTGGGCCAGTAGGGGGCAGTCTACCCTTTGGTCCTAACAAAAACAAATCCCAATGCCCCAGTGCAGTGATACAGACACTGTGCTGTAGGAGGTGCCGTCCTCCGGATGAGACGTTAAACCGAGGTCCTGACTCACTGTGGTCATAGATCCCATGGCACTTCCCGCAAAGAGTAGGGGGGGTCCCCGGTGTCCCGGCGAAATTCCCAACCTGGCTCTCTCCAACTGGCCACATAATCCCCCCCCCCTCATGTAATTGGCTCAGTGATTCCTCCCTCTCCACCTCAAGCTGATGTGTGGTGAGCATTCTGGCGCAAAATGGCTGCCGTGCCTCACCCAGGTGGTGCTGCACATTGGTGGTGGTTGAAGTGAGTTACCCCTTCAATGTGAAGCTCTTGGTGTCTAAAAAGCACTATATAAATGTAATGATGATGATGATGATGATAATGATGATTATTATTATTAAGCTGTAACAATTGCCATCTTACTTGATGTGCAAAATTCCCCCAATGCAGCCAGGCAGCCTGACTTTAGATGAAGCATGCTCTGAGCAGTGAAATAATTAACGATTCCTTTCACAGCTGGTGCCTTGCCTGCCATGCTTCACAGCACTGACACGGGCAGTGTTGTGACCTGACACCTGTAGCCTGTCTTAATGACTAAAGATCTGTTGCTTTGACCTCGGTAGTAATGAAACGCTCCTGCCAACCTTGATCCGCTACACTTTGCTTGTCAAATAGATCTGGGGGAGATGCTGTGTCATGGGCTCTGCATACTGTTTCAAAACACCTAGAAGGAACCCCCCCCCCACCTATCTCAGAATGTGTTTATTGACTATGGCTCTGCATTTAATACTATTGCACCATCTAAGCTGGTGCTATAGCGTAGGGACCTTGGTCTGTGCAATTCCATCTGTAAGTGGTTATACGACTTTCTGACAAGCAGACCTCAGACAGTGAAAGAAGCTGCACATCTACCGTAGTTCTCCACACAGGAGCACTACAGGGTTGCTGACGTAGTCCCTCACGCTACAGCCTGTTCACACGTGACTCTGTAGCCAAATATCATAACGGCATTGAGACATTTGCAGGTGACACCACAGTAATTGGACTGATAAACGACAACAATGAAGATGCCTATAGGGAGGAGGTGAAGGACCTGTCCATATGGTGTCAAGATAACAACCTCTCCTGACATGTGGAGAAAACGAAGGAGAGAAATGTTGATTTTAGGAAGTCCAGCACGGTTCAGACACCAGTTTACATCAACTGTGTCCCCGCTGAAATGGCGAAGAACTTCAGATTTTTAGGCACTCAGATCTCAGAGCCCCTCTCCTGGGCTCTAAACACCAGCTGTGTCATCAAGAAGGCACAACAGAGACTCTGCCTTCTGAGATGTCTTAAATAATTCAGAATGTCCACAAAACCCCTGGTCAGTTTCTATCAGACTACTACAGAGAGCATCCTTACTGGAAGCATACCGGTGTGGTTTGGCAACCTGACTGAACAGGACCACAAACAACTGAGAAGGATGGCAAAAAACGGCTTCAAACGTCATAGGAACAGCGCTGCCACGGCTTCAGGACATTCACACCACCCGCTGCAGACGGAGGGCCTTAAGTGTCATGGAGGAGGACACCATCCACCCAGCACATGATCTGTTCTCACTCCTTCCTTCAGGACAACTCATACAAAGCATCAAAGCTCAGACCAACTGTCTCAAAGCCATTTTTTACCCCCAGGCAGTCAGAGTGGTAAATAGGCAGCTTACATAATTTCAGTGAATTATTATTTTGTGGGATTTCTGGTTTCTCATTTATTGCTCTTGTTATTATTATTCCGTTATACGTATATAGTAGTATAGTATATAGTGTATAGTAGGGTGGCATGATGGTGCAGTGGTTAGGTCTTGCAGCAAGAAGGTCCTGGGTTCGAGCCCCGGGGCAGTCCAACCTTTGAGGTCATCCCGGGTCGTCCTCTGTGTGGAGTTTGTATGTTTTCCCCACATCTGCATGGGTTTCCTTCGGGGGCTCTGGTTTCCTCCCACAGTCCAAAGACATGTAGGTCAGGTGAAGTAAATTGTCCTTAGGTGTGAGTGTGTGTGTTGGCCCTGTGATGGCCTGCCAGCCTGTCCAGGGTGCCTCCCCACCTGCCGCCCAATGACTGCTGGGATAGGCTCCAGCATCCCCAGGACCCTGAGAGCAGGATAAGCGGATTATGGATGAATAGATGGATTGTATATAGCATATAGTATATAGTAGGGCTGAGAAAGCCAGGGCACATGTATTTCATTGCATTGGAAGGTACATGTACCCAATTTAAATTGGTTAATATACTGTTCGTTTGAATTTCCCTTATTTGTATTTATAGGGTTAAACTGTATTTTCTCTGCGTAAAACAAGTTCTAAAATGTATGTTTTATGATGCTGTCACATTTATATCAGCTAAGTATACTAGATGTGGAGTAACTGTAAAAGCCATCCTGAATCTGTCGTGCACCGTAAGAGTTTTTCTACTGGTTTAGACAGATGTCACTCATGGAGAGCGAGAGCGAGAGCGAGAGCGAGAGCGAGAGCGAGAGAGCGAGCCAGTCTTCCCATTTCCTGACCAATCAGGTGTAGAGGGGTGGCACGACGGAAGTGGAGCGGAAGTGGAGGTTTAAGTATGTCTCTTTAAGTTTCATGTTGGCAAACTGGTTTTATTGGGTAGTACTGCCCTGTTCATGGGAAGAGTGAGCTGTTTGGATCCCTGTCGGTCAGTAAACTCCCTTTATCGGCGCTAGTGCTGTGGTCACGTTATGAGCGATTGCTAATTAGCCGATGCAGTCGCTAGCACGAGGAGAGGGATTGTGCGCGTGGAAGAACACATCACTTGCACCGAGTTTCCGGGTGAGTATGGACTCTGTTCGAAACTCTAATCTAATGAACAGTGAAGTTAAGATGAACAGACAGTTTATTGGTGGCTGTGGATTTTGAATAGTGTGCTGCGGACCTGGCGGCCACACAGCGATGGCGCCCTGAAGCGCTCTCAGGACTCGCCTCTGCGTGATGGAAGGGGCCTGGCTGCACTGGCACGCCCGCCACAGGACTGTGTTCCAGCACACAACGCTGGACTTCGCTGGACATGAGGGTTTGAACTGTGCTTCCGAGTGTCCAAGGGACAGTGAGTACTCGACTAACACTGACAAAGGGTTCAAGTGAGCCCCATCATGCGCGCCAGCGTTATGGTAGCAATAGAATGAGCTTATAAAATCCCGGGTGTTTTAGAGACAAGTGTTCTTCCATTCCACGCACACAATCATTCCACACCTGTTATGCTTAACTGATGTAAATCCGGAACCAGGAACATTTATTCCGCATCTCATTCCATGCAACACCGTTTCCCCCAGCCCACAGCAATGCAGCACAAAGACAAAAACACATCCAAACTACAAGAACACATCCAAACTACAAGAACACATATATCCAAACTACAAACAACCCCAAAAAACTACAAAAAACACATATCAACATATAAAAAAAAACTGTCCAAGAGAACGGACGCCAGGATGACTGGCGGACTGCCGGTCTGCATGGGCTAGCAGTTAGCTTAGCCTGCCCCGTTTCTGCGTCCTGTCAGCTTGCCTTTGGTGTTTCCTCCTCAAGCGCAGCTCCAAGCAGGCCCCTGGGCCCACCGGACGCAGCAGACCAGGCTCCCCCAGCCGATCCAACGCCAACTCTCATCTAGACACCCTCGACACACCTCCCCACACTACACACGACGACACCAAAACCACAGGCAACGCCAGATGAGGCTGCTGCCAGACCGCCCCTGGTGCGGGCCAGCAGCCAGGCCAGCTTGCCCCGCTTCCGTGTCCTGACAGACCGCCCGCTGTGTTTCCTCCTCGGACACAGCTTCGGGCAGGGCCGTGGTCCTCAGGCCCACAGGATGCAGCAGACCAAGCTCTCCCAGCCAGTCCAGCACCAGCTCCCCCAGCCATCAAACGAAAACACAAACCTTAGACTTAGACGTGGACACAGACACTGCATGGACAGTACTGGGTGAGGCCGCCGCAAACGCAAGTTCACGCTGCCATCCTCCCACACCGGTACTGGGTGAGGCTGCTGCAAACGCAAGTTCATGCTGCCATCCTCCCACACGGGTACGGGGTGAGGCCGCTGCAAACGCAAGTTCACGCTGCCATCCTCCCACATCGGTATTGCATGAGGCCGCCGCAAACTTTACACAGAAAATACAGTTTAACCCTATAAATGCAAATAAGGGAAATGTAAACAAACAGCATATTAACAAATTTAGACAGGGTTCTACATATGTATATGATAATCAAGTGAACTTGAACTCTATTTCACACATTATTTTGAGATTCAACCTTCTGACCCAACCACTGCTCTTCATCACCCACACCACACCTTCATACACATCACCGTTCAACGACCAGTTCACGCCTATAAACAGATATAACGTGAGCAGACTTGAACATCGAAGTCTACCCCGAATGAACCGCTTAATACATCAGTCTGGTTTGAACTCAAATAAGACAAGTTAAAAAAACAAGTTAATCGTACTTATTTTTCACAGGTATATGTGTTTAAATTATTTCTGTGCTGCTCTTTTATTTAGTGCCTATAGAAAAAGCCCTCCTCAGCAGCTGCCGCTGGAGGGAGGAAGAGATGTTGCGGCCTAAATAAGACAAATTCGTTCATCTTGCGCTATTGTGACTGAATTAACCACACAGTGTTTTTAATATTTTATTATCTTCTCCAAAAAATGACGCTGACTAAAAATAAATTCCTAGAAGTCTACACACTTCATCTCTATCAGGGCCGTCACGGGGGGGTGGGGGTGGTGGGGGTTGCGAGGCCCTTCTCATTGACGTGCATGCACATGAATCACAGTCACGCATATAGCTATTGTAGCTCTACTGCAGCTATTCTAGTTCTACTGTACGTGTAATCTCTGTGCAATACATTTTACCAAGTAGAATAATGCAGCATCATCTTGCACAGCTATGTTTTGTTTTGTTTTGTTTTTTTGCTATTATAATCTTTCAAAGGCAAAAATCAACTGTAAAACTATTGGCTTTACATCATCAGGTCAGCTCAGTTGTCACTTTATTTATTGAACCATGACAGTGTGTTACAATTCAATATTTCAGATCTATAGCCCATATTTCGTTCAGATTTTAGATCATTTTTCAGACTTGTCATTACATGTAGCCTACAGTCACCAACACGTGCACCTGATTGGACACCTGCTCAGCCACCACCTCTCTGGAAGTGTTGACAAATTTATCCAGCGAAATTCTTCCTTGTGTGTGACTTGTGTTTAAGAAATTGGTTGCACTCTCGTGCAGCCGATATTGTTTCCCCTTCTCCTTCTTCCTCGTAGTGATGAGCAGGGAGATAGAGCAGGCGCTATTTCTTGCCACCCTCCCATACAGGCCAGATTTATGGAGAGCCCGTGATATGGTTGACTCATGCACATTTGCTGCAGTTTCAGCCACTGACCTCTGGAGCGCCTTCAGTGTGACTGCAGGATCATCTGTGGCTTTCCTCACCAGCCCACGTCTTGCTCGGACTCTTAGCTTTGAGGGACGGCCTGTCCTGCAAAGCATCTGGCTGGTGTGATACAGCTTCCACTTTCTCACAGTGGATCCAACAGTGTTCTGTGGGACATCCAAACACCTGGATATTGTTTTGTATCCCTTTCCCGCCTTCTGCATTTGAATCACTTTGTCTCTTGCTTCAGTATTCAGCTCATTTGTCTTCATTTTCTGATGGAGTTCATGCCCAGCTAATGGACTTAGTAAATAACACAGGGATTTTATATAATAACAGAGGGATTTTATAAAATAACAGAGGGACTTTATACCCATAAATGAGACCATTACTTTAATATCTTACATGTGCACAATAATTATGTCCAATTATGTTAACCTGAGTTTGTTTTAGGAATAATTTGTCATTTGTGTAAACTTGGAGCTTTCAGGGCACAAGGGGTTATATACTTATGCAAGCACTATAGTTTAGTTTTTAGTTTATTAATAAAAAGTCAGCTGAACATAACTTATTTTGGCTTTGGGAACATGCTGTTACAGCTTATGGGTTCACAAAAATAATATTGTTCCGGAACAGCTGTGTGAGTATCTTTTATAATCCAGAAATCAGTGACGAATGAAGTATCTTTGACAACATTGCACCTGTTAAAACTGAAAACAGAGAAAAACAAAAAGCCCCCTGGAGAAATGGAATGGTTGTTTGGCAGCTTAAGAGAATGTCTCCAGACAGATTGACAGTGGAGAAAGACTAAACTTTAGCTTACCCATGAAATCTACAAGGATAAATTAAAGAGGCCAGACAGTCTTATTTCTCTAAAATCATCAGTTAAAATATCAACAATAGCAAAGTGTTCTTCTCTACTGTTGACTGACTTATTAATCCACCGCCTCCAAAGCCATCAGAGTTGCTGCCCACTGAAAAAATGTGAGCAGGTCAGTACGTTCTTCAATAACAAAATTATTGCAATTAGACAGACCACTAGTGCCTCAAGATTCAGAAATGAACCTTACCCTCTGAAATATCACTGGTGCCATGTCTCACTTTGACGCTCTAGACCTTAAAAACTAGACAATATTGTTGGGCAGCTCAGGTCCTCCACCTGCTGCTTTAATCCTTTCTCTACCAAATGTTTTCAAATTGTTTTTCATTGCTTAGTACCTGAAGTATTAGAAATTATTAACTGCTCTCTCCGGTCAGGTATATTTCCTGCAGCATTTAAAACAAGTGTTGTTAAATCACTTTTGAAGAAGAGCAACCTTGATGCCACAGTTATTGCCAACTAGAGGCCCATCTCCAACTTACCATTTCTCAGCAAAATATTTGATAAAACAGTTTATTCGCAGCCTAATAGCTATTCAACATCAAACAACCCTTGAGCCATTTATCAATCATGTTTCTGATTTCACCATAGCACAGAAGCAGCCCTTATCAAAGTTGTGAATGAACACAGATTCTAATAAATTGTATGTTATCTTGCTCCTGGATCTCAGTGCCGCCTTTGACACTGCTGACAATGATATTTTACTAGAGTTAAGAAAATTGGGTCGGCCTTTCTGGACCTACCTACAGGACAGGCAGTTCTTTGTGTCCATTGGAGACTTTGCCTCAGGCAAAGTGGGTATAATGTGTGGGGTACCCCAAGGCTCGTATCTTGGACCATTACTATTTAATCTCTATATGCTCCCACTCGCACATGTTGTACAGAAACACAGAATAAATTGCCCTAATTATGCAGGTGATACATATCCCTATCTCCTGATGACCTAGATCCCATACAGCCCCTAAAGGAGTGTATTGATGATATTAATCTATGGATGGTAGATAACTTTTTACAACAGAAAAAGACAAAACAGAAATACTCCACTTTTGGTGCAAAGACTCAGAGACAGAATTGCAGCTCATCTCAGCTATCTGTCTCTGAACTAGAAACCTTGGTGTAATCATAGATGGCGTTCTAAATTTTAAGAGCCACATTAATCATCTCACAAGACCAGCCTTCTACCATCTTAAAACATTTCAAAACTAAGGGACTTTCTATCAAAATCAGACTGTGAGAAATTAATCCATGCATTTATAACAAGTAGACTAGACTAACGTAGTGGACTATTCACCGGCCTCACGAAATCAGTTGTGCGCCAACTACAGTTAATTCAAAATGCGCCAACACATGTTCTCACCAGAACAAAAAATTATGAACACATTACACCTGTTCTTAGATCTCTGCATTGCCTCCCCGTCAAAACTAGAATCGATTTTAAAGTTCTGTTGCTTGTATACACAAAGCTCAAAATGGCCTTGCATCTCAGTATATAAAAGACATGCTAATTAGACACAAACCAGCAAGAACTCTCAGGTCCAAAGGCAGTGGTCTTTTAACCATTAAGCAGGGAAGCTGCCTTTTGTATTTACGCCCCACGTAGATGGAAAGCCCTGCCTGAGGACCTGAGAGAGGCCCCCACACTGGACACCTTTAAAAGCAGGTTAAAAACATCACTTTTCACAACAGCCTAAGGCCAAGTTCTTGTTGTGTGTGTGTGCATTTTGTGTATTTTGATGTTTGTGTATTCTGCTCCGATCCCTGTATAACTGCACTAACACCTTTTGATATAGATGCATATTTATTTTCTGCATTTGCACATTTATAATTGTGTTGCGATTGTGTTGTCACTCTAGGCCTCTCGTGATCACAGAACTATGGTTACGATGCGCAGCCTTCGTTATGCTGTGATCTCTAGGAAAATGTGTTTAAGAGCCTGTGACGACTCTTAATGATTTGTAATATTGATAATATTCAGCAAATTAATTCCAATCATGGCCACAGCTGGAATGGAGGAGTTGCTCATGAATCATATAATTTTGTGTGCGCTCAGCTCTCTTCTGTTCTGAAAGGCAGATTTCTGCTTTCTGACTGGAACAGGCTGTCATGTTTAAACAATAGGCTATTTACCTGATAGTCGTGTTGTATTGGAGTCACAAACAAGCCCGTGTGATCATTCACTTCTGATTCTTGTGGTGCTGCTACACGTTTAAACTCAAATTAACCTTGCAGATGAACAATTTAAAGCCCTCCAGTCCAGAGTACGAGGAGGCTCTTCAAGCCAAAACACCGACAGACAGCTGAGGCGCTGCAGTTTTAAGTGATGAAAGTCAACTGTTTTGTTTGCTTAAGCACAGTGTCTGTGTGTGTGTGTGTGTGTGTGTCTGTGTGTGTGCGCGCGCGCTAAACACTTGAAACTGCTGTCTTTAAATCGCATCTGCAAGTCTTGCAGAATGCATTGCGGTCCCCTAGTTCCAACTGGACACTACAGTTGTATGGATTGCTTCGTTGCAGAGAAATGGAGCAGCTTATTTCAGTTGCTTTGCTGGCTGCGTTCACGTGATGTTTGGGATTCATAAAATAAATAATATAATACTGCAAACAGTGTTGTAGTACTCCAGTCCAGGACTCGTGACTCGACTTGGACTTGAGCACTGATGGCTCAGACTTGGACTTGAGCATTGACTGCATTCGGACTCAGAATTTGGAGACGAGGACTCGGACCTGTTAACTGATAAAGACTGTATTTTTGTTTTGTTAGTTTTTCTGTAATAGGCCCTGATACTTTGGCACAAGATATTGATCGCTATATTAATACCGTAACATTATTCAATTTCCTGCAAGGGCAGGCACGTGCGCTCCACCTACATGCGGATTCACGTGCATACCCTCACGTTCAGTAACAGTTCGTGCTAAGGTGCCTAACTCGAACTCGACCCAGACTCAACCTTGATGACTCAGCCTCGGACTCAGGTAATGGGGACTTGACTCGGACTCGACTCGGACTCTTCTTTGGGGACTCGGACTCGAACACTGGGGACTCGAGACTCGACTCGGACTCGAGGTTTAGTGACTCGACTACGACACTGACTGCAAATACTAACGACAGGACAGTAAACTGTAAGTAACTGTGATCCTTCGCGGCCTCATACCACATGATCATTCTACCAAACACTGTTCTATCTAAAATATACAACTGGTTTGAGTTTCTATAGAGAGGAGGCTTGAGTGCAATGCCTATACATTAAAGATAATAATAGTAATAATGATGGGCAGCATGGTGGCGCAGTGGTTAGCACGATCACCTCACGGCAAGAAGGTCCTGGGTTCGAGCCCCGGGGTAGTCCAACCTTGGGGTCGGCCCGGGTCATCCTCTGTGTGGAGTTTGCACGTTCTCCCTGTGTCTGCGTGGGTTTCCTCCGGGTGCTCCGGTTTCCTCCCACAGTCCAAAGACATGTAGGTCAGGTGACTCGGCCATACTAAATTGTCCCTAGGTGTGTGTGTGTGTGTTGGCCCTGTGATGGCGTGGAGGCCTGTCCAGTCTCCCCGCCTGCCGCTCAATGACTGCTGGGTTAGGCTCCAGCATCCCCTTGACCCTGAGAGCAGGATAAGCGGTTTGGATAATGGCTGGATGATAACTACATTTATGTAGCACTTTCTCTAGCCACCCAAAGTGCTTCACATTGAAGGGGGTAACTCACTTCAACCACCACCAATGTGTAGCACCCACCTGGGTGATGCACGGCAGCCATTTTGCACCAGAATGCTCACCACACATCAGCTTGAGGTGGAGAGGGAGGAATCATTGAGCCAATTACATTAGGTGGTCAGATGGAGAGAGCCAGGTTGGGAATTTTGTCAGGACACCGGGGACCCCCCTACTCTTTGTGATAAGTGCCATGGGATCTTTAATGACCACAGTGAGTCAGGGCCTCGGTTTAACGTCTTATCCGAAGGACGACATTTCCTACAGTACAGTGTCCCCGTCACTGCACTGGGGCATTGGGATTTGATATTTGTTGTTTTTATAAGGACCAGAGGGAAGACTGCCCCACCAAACACCACTTCTGGGCAGCAACTCAGTTTCCCCGGGAGGTCTCTCATCCAAGTACTAACCGAGCCCACACCTACTTAGCTAAAAGATGATTATTTTGACCTTATCAATGACTCGGGATTCGTGCGAAATAATTAACAGCAGCCCCACGTATCATACAGGGTACCACGAGAGGAACTGAGTGGACGTTGCCCCATCAGGTGAATTTTGTGCCCCCTCAGCAATGCTGTGCTGCTCATCACTAGCGGTGGCTGAGCGTCAGGTGGTGAAAGATTGGGTTGTTGATAATTCATAAAAGCCGCAGGGGGGAAAAAAAGCCTTCCAAGTTTTGAGATGAAAATAAAAAAAAAAGAAAACGGTCGATGAGTAGGAGGTTGACAGAATGTGGGCTGTCAGCTGAACAAGGGTTCTTTATGAAATCTCAATTGGCGCATTAACAGGAAGCATTACCATGTGCCAGGCACACACTGCAAGGCGTTCTGGCTGCAGATGGATGTTTTGCTTCCGGTCCGGAATAAACGACAGGCTATATAAATAACGTCGAACCGTCTCAGCTGTTCTCTCTTCACTGAGTAGCAAAGCAAAATGTTTCTGTATTTGAATACATTTCATACAGTAACGTGCATGGATACGTAGACACGTTAGCCCTCGGCTAACGGGTCAAGAGATTTTAGTCGACTGGTTAACGTTGTCGCTTGCGGAGTGGGAGACACGGGTTCGCGTCCCGGCTGTGTCCATCGCGTCCATCCATTATCCAAGCCTATCCCAGCAGTCATTGGGTGGCAGGCGGGGGAGGGGGGGGACACCCTGGACAGGCCCCCAGGCCATCACAGATATCGCTAGACAGATAGGACAGAGAGACATCACACATCCTCCTTTAGGTAATCAAAATGTCAAGGATAAAAATGTAACAACACAATTACAAGATCTGCTTTACTTGAGGAGCCTCACCCAGGAGGCCGCGAAAGAGATTGCATTTTCAAGGATTACACACAAAAACAAAACAAAAACAAAAAAGCTGTAAGTAAATCAGGACAAGGTATATTTCACTTCTGATTGCCCCCACAGATAAAAAGGAATTCATTTTAAGGTAGTAGACTACATACACTTTTGAAATGACGTCCCGAGAACAAAAAATAAATCGGGTAATAAAGGTCTCTATTGTAATGAGATAGACACAAACATTTTTTTTTTTTGCAATGATGTTGACTCCTTCTGGTACTCATGACATAACTCGTTATTGCCATTCCAGCATCCCTAATGGAGAACATCAAATCTGTGGCGTTCTTAGAAAACAAGCCTTTCCATTTTATAGTCCATAACATTTCCACTTTAGCCAAATGTCCATCCATTATCCTGCTCTCAGGGTCGCGAGGATGCTGGAGCCTATCCCAGCAGTCATTGGGCGGCAGGAGGGGCGACACCCTGGACAGGCGGCCAGGTCATCACACACACACACACACACACACACACACCTAGGGGCAATTTAGTATGGCCGATTCACCTGACCTACAGGTCTTTGGACTGTGGGAGGAAACCCACGCAGACATGGGGAGAACATGCAAACTCCATACAGAGGACGACCCGGGACGACCCCCAAGGCTGGACTACCCCGGGGCTCGAACCCAGGACCTTCTTGCTGTGAGGCGACCACGCTAACCACTGCGCCGCCAAAAATGTGGAGCGCTTCACGAATATGCGCGTCATCCTTGCGCAGGGGCCATGCTAACCTTCTCTGTATTTTAGCCAAATATATAATTCATAAATGCTCAAGTTACAGATATGGGCACAAGTCCATGAGTACTGGGATGGCATCCGGTGCTTTACCTGTGCCCCCGTCCATAGGGTTCAAGTCAAGTCAAGTCAGTTTTATTTGTATAGCCCAATTTCACAAATTACAAATTTGCCTCATTGGGCTTTACAGCCACACAGCATCCTGTCCTTAGACCAGCTCCCTAAAAAGCCCCTTTAACAGGGAGGAGAAATAGGGAGAAAGCTCAGGGAGAGCAGCAGAGGAGGGATCTCTCTCCCAAGACGGACAACGTGCAATGGGTGTTGTGTCGGGAATGGCATCCAATGTAAGACTTTGCCAAATCATTATGTCGTCTTCCTGTTTTATTTTGAAGTGCTTACCGGTCTTGTCCTTGTAGTTCCTGCCCCTGCTTTCGCCACCAGTCAGCCCCGTGTCTTCCACACCCTGTTCCTCGTTCCCTGATTAGCTCCTCAGCATTCACTATACGCCCCTGGTTGTCCTTGCCAGATGGGCTGCGGGGTTTGCCACCTGGTGGTCCAAAAGTTTTTTTGTCCTTGTGCACTTTGTGCCCGACTTACCTGTGCTTAACTCGACTGGCTGAACTTTGGACTCGTGTGTTTGCCGCCCGCCTCTTGCCTGTTGTGGACTGACTTCCCCAGTAACCTGAGCTGAATCCGGAATCTGTTTACCCGCCTGCACAGCATACTGACTCCTTGGAGTCCTGACCCCTGGCTGCCTCTGCTTATTAAACCAGGTTTTACCATATCGTCCTTGTCTGGGTTTCCTGTGTTTGGGTCCTCCCTGAGTTCGTAACAAGGCTAAATAGTGCCTTGTTTTACCAACGAGGACTTGAACAACCACAACGTATCACATCATTTCTTGCCCCCCCCCCGATTGACGTCAGCTCCGCCATGTTGGTTCTGCCACGATGTCTTCTACTACACTACAAATCAATGTTTTGTGTCAAACATACATATACAACAGCGCCCCTAGTGGGCGTGAGGGGGTAAAAAAAAACAAGAAAGCGCCTACCAAACGATCAAAGTGATCTCGTACCTCAAATCTCTGATTTGAGAATTTTTTTTTAAGATATGAACGGTCGTTTGACAGCACTTCTCATCACCGCTGACGAAGAGTAGCCTTCTCTTCCTCTCCTTAGAGTTTGCCATGTCTTGCTTCCAGCCGATCCGGTTTTGATATGCAAATCGGCTGCCACTATAAGGTGTTTCCGCTTGGCTGCTTCCGCTCCTGTACTTTTCTTAACAGCCTTTCAACTGCGCCGTGGCGGGAGTAAGACGTGCCGTACTTCTCCTCGGAGTACTGACGTCCGCTCATTATCCTTCTGCAAATATGCTTGCATTAAAACAATTACTTCATCATCACTATTCCCATCACATTTTGTTCCACGTCTGTGCACGCCGACATATAGTACATGCATACCCACACCACGTGACCCCCGTGCAGCGCGTGCGTGCGTGCGCTGGTTTGTCATCGTCCTTCCCTTTACTTGAAATGTCCCATGTTTAACACTGCATGGCTTCTGATTTGCTGATTTAACTCCCACAGTTTCGACAGCTGTTGCGGTCCTCTCTGTACCTCTCTCGCTCTTTTTTTCTTTTTACTCCCTCCTACATCCCTCATTCTGTTCACATTTTACCAGTTCTCCTGCTTTTACTTTTGTTCTTTTACCTTTTTTTTAACTTTTAAGATTGCCATTAACAGGAATGCCAGGGCCCAAGGTTTCCCGGCAGAGCATCTCCCAGGGCATCGCGCTGCCGCAGCCGGCTTGCCTTCTTCCCGTAGCGCGCCCTGGTGCCGTTGCTTCCCCGGGTAAACGCCGCACACATGTTATTAAAATATCTTTTTAATGGAAGAATAATCAGAATCAGAACCAGAATCAACTTTACTGGCCAAGTGTGCATGCGGACGAGGACTTCTGCCCCGGTATACAGCTGTTCCTAGCACTTGCAGGCATCTGTCACATAGGGGGAAAAAATGGGGCGTCCAATGGGGCATATCGGTCTATTCCGTTGCCTAGCAACACGCGGATTGCCGGTTCGAAACCCTGTGTCACCTCCGGCTTGGTCGGGCGTCTCTTCAGACACCATTGGCCGTGTCTGCTGGTGGGAAGCCGGATGTGGGTATGTATCCTGGTCGCTGCACTAGCGCCTCCTCTGGTCGGGTGGGGCGCCTGTTCAGGGGGGAGGGGGAACTGGAGGGAATAGCGTGATCCTCCCACGCGCTACCCTACCCCTCCCCCCCCGGCGAAACTCCTCACTGTCAGGTGAAAAAAGAAGCGGCTGGCGACTCCACATGTATTGGAGGAGGCATGTGGTAGTCTGCAGCCCTCCCCGGCTCGGAAGGGGGGGGGGTAATTGGTCAAATAAAATTGGTAGAAGAAGGGGGAAAATAGAAAAAATAAAAAAACGAACAAAAAAGGAAAAGATTAGAAGAAATGAATGGAACAAGAGCAGCACATTGGAGGCAAATTATCTAGCAGTTGTTTGTGTATTTACAATTTACATGTGCATTGTACTTTTGTGTTGCATAAACACTTGTATTGCACATCGTAGATATGTTGGTAAGACATATACATATCCATCCATCCATCCATCCATCCATCCATCCATCCATCCATCCATCCATCCATCCATCCATCCATCCATCCATCCATCCAAACCGCTTATCCTGCTTTCAGGGTCACGGGGATGCTGGAGCCTATCCCAGCAGTCATTGGGCAGCAGGGGGGGGACACCCTGGACAGGGCAGACACACACACACACACACACACACACACACACACACACACACACACACACACACACACCTAGGGACAATTTAGTACGGCCGGTTCGCCTGACATATTTACATAATAAATGTCTATTCCTGCACCATACGTTTAAGTATTCACGAGAGAGGTGGCCTGTGGTGGGGGGCTGTTACTCTCATCTGGTTTCTCTCTCGAATGTCTTAATCTGTTGGATATGCTTGTAACTGATGATAAAACGTTTTCAAAGTTCCGCTACAGCTCGCTATTCCTAGCCGCTATCCTAAAACACGCTCTCATCACAGACTCTGCAGTGAATTTCTGTGATGCCTTTAATTTATCATCCTTTAATCCCTCTATATCCCCTCTCAATCCAGATGCACTGTTAAATTCACTCAGTGATCAGTGCCTATCCGTCCTTGATGAAGTTGTACCGTTAAAAGCTAGGAAACAAAAATCACATTACCTCCTCAGGCTGAAGGATCACATTCGTGCCCTTAGAGGACTCTGTTGAATATCAGAATGACAGTGGTAGGTCAAGTCTGAATTGGCACATAACACCCTTAAAAACCAAATGTTAATTTACCAGAAGGCAGTTAAGGATGAGGGATTAGTGTACTTCTCTGAATTGATTTCAAGAAATAGGCTTTTTTTATCTAAGGTTCTGGAAAGAGTAATTTCATCTCAATTAATTTCTTTTATGAGCACTAATAGCGTTTTTAACAGTTTCCAGTCGGGTTTGTGAGCACTTCATATTTCGAGACAGCTCTAGTTAAGGTCACTAATGACCTACTGCTGACGGCAGACACAGGTGACTGCAAGATTTTAGTTCTTCTAGACTTAAGTGCTGCCTTTGACACAACTGATCACAGCATCCTCTTACATGACTTGGAGACTTGGGTTGGCATCAAGGGCTCGGCTCTTAGTTTATTACACTCCTACCTCACCAACAGAAGTTAATTTGTTGTTCTGGGTAACTCCACTTCCTTGATGGCTCAGTTGAATTGTGGTGTCCCTCAAGGTTCAGTTCTTGTCCCCCTTCTGTTTTCTATTTGCATGCTGCCCCTTTGCCAGGTAATTAAAAATCATGGTGTTTTTTAGAAAGAAAAGAAAGAAGAAAGCCACTTTATTTTGTCATTGTATTGCTACAATGAATTGTATTCTTACAACGTATTTGTCTTCTGCAATTAACCTATCCTATTGTATAAGTGCAGTAGGCAGCTGCAGCACCCGGGGACCAACTCCAGTTCTTCTTTCCATTGCCTTGGTCAGGGGCACAGGCAGGAGTATTAACCCTAAAAAGCATGTCCTTTGATGGGTTGAGGAAACTGGAGAACCCAGAGGAAACCCACACAGACACGGGGCGAATATGCAAACTCTAAGCAGAAAGGACCTGGTACAGCCTGGGTAGAGGCTAGTTCCCATCGATGCAGAGAACGGAAATGGAGTAGAGAACGGCCAACTGAGCATGCGCGAAATGCCTCTACCATGCCTCCACACGCCCCGTGTAGCATCCAGGCGCTAGGTTCTAGGAAGACCCACCCCTACTCTGCGTCTGATTAGCTAACTTTAACCCTAACCCCGCCCTAACCCTAACCTTAACCTACCCAAACAACGGAAGCAACGAGTACTTGCGCATGCTCAGTTGACCGTTCTCTGCATCGATGGGAACTAGCCTCTACCGTACAGCCTGGGTTTTGAACCCAGGAGCTTCTTGCTGAGAGGCAACAGTGCTAACCACTGGATTGCCGCACCACCCACTAGGTAGTGATGATGTGTTTTACCGTTTTTATGCTTATGACACTCAGTTATACATACCACTAAAATCCACAGATACTAGTGCCCTAGCCAATCTCACAACTTGCCTCTCTGACATTAAATCCTGGATGTCTGAACATTTTCTTAAATTTAATAATAAGTCTGAGATGATACTGTTTGGTCCCCCAAATATTATCGGCCTCTTTGGTGGTCTGTCAGGTAGTGTTAAGCAGGCTACTAGGAATCTTGAAGTAACAGTCAATGCTAACCTCAGTTCCGATAATCATATCAAACATGTTATCCAGTCATGCTTTCTCCAGCTCAAGGCAATCTCCAAAAACAGGCCATTTCTATCAATTAAAAAGTTGTTCATACTTTTATTTATTCTCGGCTTGACTATTGCAATGCACTTTACTCGGGTATCAGCAAGGGCTCTCTCCATTGTCCGCAGTTGGTAGAAAACACTGCTGCTCGGCTCATTACAAAGGCATGGCCATGTCGCTCCCATGCTTGCCTCCCTGTTAGCTACTCACTCCCTGAAAGCTAATCAAACTAAAATGCCTGTAATTATATCTGGTTGACATTTTGAAATGTAAAACTAGTTGTTGCACTGCACAGATGCCACTGTGAGGGCCATGGTACTGTGCTGGCCTGTCCATAGTCTTTGACGTGCTCATAAGAACAGCTTAATTTCTACCCCCAGAGGAATCAGTTGTGTTTGGTACACATTTTACATGTGTTTTAAAGGCTGGAGATAAAAAAAAAATGCTCCCTCTAGTAAGGAGTCCAGTGTTAAAAGAGCATATGCCAAACGCACTACAAACGGAGCACGCAACAATAATATGAATTTACATCCTCAAGCTCTCAGGTATGAGAAATTGACAGACATATATGTAACCAAGACATTTGTCTCTCAGAAAAGGCTTCAGTGACTGGAGATTTTTTTTAAACAATATAAATGTTTCAGCCAAGTCAAGTCAGTTTTATTTGTGTAGCCCAAGATCACAAATTACAAATTTGCCTCAGGGGGCTTTACAGTAACACAACATCCTGTCCTTAGACCCTCGCATCGGATAAGGAACAACCCCCCCCCCAAAAAAAACAAACAAATCCAACAACCCTCTAACAAGGAGAAAAATAGGAATCAACCTCAGGGGGAGCAACAGAGGGAGAATTTATCCCCCAAGACGGACAACGTTGCAATGGATGTTGTGTTTACACAATGTACAGAATAAAACATTGAAAGAGGATAACAGAATTAGAATGGAATTATACAATTTATGAAGAATATGATGCGCAGGATGCCAAGCAGTGTCCACACTCCACCGGAACAGCCCAGGACCCGAGCCACGCGACCAGCATCACCATGTAGACCAAAAAAGAATAAAGAAAAAAATAGTCACACAGCTGAGTGAGGGAAGGATATAACATTGAAACAGGATAACAAAATTATATGGATTTATAAGTGGATGAATTTATTATTATTATTTTGTCAATACTAACTAAGCCTTCTGCAGGGCTGTGCTGGCAGTGTTAATCAAATACAAAATGACCACAGTGACTTCAATAAATAAGATGAGCAAAGAGGAGGAAAAGGAGTAGCTCACTAAAACATATCCAGATATCCACAGTAATCAATGTCAGAGCCAAGATCTTCAAGACACTCAAAAAATATCCATTAGCAATCATCCCCTTTACATTTCAACAGGACTTTTTCAAATTTAGGCTTAGTGATTCCCATATGTAAAATCCTTTTTTGCTAGCCCCCTACCAGAAAAGTCAGATTGAAGTATCAGTCAAAAAGCAGCACCGCTAGTTTCCCCTATTTGCAGCAGTGCACCCCACTACCCCCCCCATCTTCTTGTCCATATAAAGTCATGAAACAACATTTGCAATTAGCAGACAGCGTTGTTATTTATTTATTTTGCAAGGAAAGGGAAAAAAAAGCTTTATAAATTTGCAATCTACCAGAATATGTTTTTTTCAGTGTTGGATGTTTTCCTCCTTTTAGCCACACCATTTTGTAAAATTATTAAGAAACTTCTGTACAAATTAAATTATTTCTATTGTTGCTTTTGAGTACTATTATTATGAATGTAATTAAGTGCATCTCGGCATACCGTGACAAGTAAATAGGATAATGGGAGCTTTAATTTGAGAAAAAAAAATCCAAAACTAACAAGTCAAATTGAATAAGTAAACACTGAACATGAAACTGCCTTAAGGCCAATGTGTCAATTTCAGTTAAGGATCAGATCAAAAACCATTTGTAAAAATCACTTGTGTGAGTACACATACACAGACACACACACACAGACACACACACACACACACGCACACATCAAAGCAGAAGCAGTTGACCACACAGGATTCATTCATGCAGACATTAAAACCCCATGATGATTATGACCAGAATGCTAAATGTAGTCGTGTCCATGTAGCGCTCCTGCATACATATTTTGTCATCTGATGGCAACTACATCCTATTTTTACCCCCTGTCATGTCCAGATTCATCATGGTCAAATCCCAAAGCTGGTGCTGTGGTGTCACTGCAAATCCCCCCCTACAAAACCTGACATATCTTTTTTTTTAAGTTCTAGTCTTCTAATTTTATTTTGCAGTAGCAAGATTTACATTAACATAGAAATGCATCAGTTTGATTTTTTAAAAGGTGAAATTACATGTTAAATGTGTTAAACCAAGGACACAGTTTATGGTAAGATTGATCTAAACTGCATTACGATATCCAGTCAAATCCAGGGCTGATCCCTGACCACAGATAGGATGGGAGAGTTAGCGTCTCAATCTCTAATAGCGGTGAATCGTTCACTCCCCACATAAAAAAGGCTATTTTCAGAGCAGCGACGGGATGGGGGTGGGGGTGGGGGTGGGTGGTTGGGGGAGAGAGAATCAGAGATTCTTCTCCTTGTTATTGAATAATTTACACGCCCTGCTCGGGTACTCATTAAGGCGCTACGGTAGGCAGACAACATGGGGGAAGGTGGAAATGTGCCGATCGAGAGGGGTGCCGTCAAATGGAGGGGGAGAAGGATTGGACGTTGAGTCAGACGAGCGAGGAGAGAAGAATGAAACAATGTTGTCATATCAAGGGAAAGAAAAAAAGCTCTGGCGGTGTCATGATTAAAAGCGGTATCGGAGTTGAAGGGAAGGCGGGCGGAGGGGAGGGGGGCAGTTGCTCCCCTCGAAGCCACTTTTGCTTTGATCTTCTTTGAACTTGGGGTATATCGACATGCTAAGGGAGCGTGGTTAAACTTGACTGATTGCAGTTATAAGGTACTGCTGGGTCTTTTGAGTTACGAGCCCCAAAAGAATGGAAAGGGATCAAAAACAGACGAAGTAAAGAAAGGACAAAGGGAGCAGAAGGGGGAGATGCAGGAAAAGAAGAAGAGAGTGGGTTTTTTTTTTACAGGATAATTAGATAGCTAGCTAGCTAGCTAGCTAGCTAGCTAGATAGATAGATAGATAGATAGATAGATAGATAGATAGATAGATAGATAGATAGATAGATAGATAGATAGATAGATAGATAGAGAGAATGGAACTGATAGTGAGGGACTGAGCTGGAAAAAAGCTGCCAGGGGGGGTGAGAGTGAAAAGCGTTTACTGGAAGCTCATGATGTACTATTCCTTGATCCTCTCTTGTCTCCTGTGACATTGTGCTTCACAGTGTAAAAGCTGAACTAAAGCACAGAAATTGGTCAACTAAAACAACACAGAAATACCAGAGGCGATATTGTGATAGGTGTTTTACTCATCTGAAATTCTTATTTTATTTGCATTATCCTCACATAATGTTACATATGTATCATACACTGTTATCTGTCAGACAAACCCACATGTTGATGTTTAAAAATATCAGGAGTAACGTAAATCTAATATATAATATATCTACAAAAGTATTGGGACACACACCTTAGTCATTGAAATCGGATGTTTCATTCATTGTTGCATTGCCACAGGTGTACAAAATCCAGCAGCTAGCCATGCAGTCTGCATTTACAAACATCTGTGAAAGAATGGGTCGTTCGGAAGAGCTCAGTGAATTCAAGCGTGGTACTGTCATAGGATGCCACCTTTGCAATAATTCAGTTCGTGAAATTTCTTCCCTGCTAGATATTGCAACTGTAAGTGGTATTATTGAAAAGTGGAAGAGTTGAGGAATATCAGCAACTCAGCCATGAAGTGGCAGACTACGTAAAGTCACATTGCGGGGTCAACAAGTGCTGAGGCGTGTATTGTGTAAAAGTCACCAACGCTCTGTTGACTCAATAATTGCAGAGTTCCAACTTCCTCTGGCATTAACATCAGCACAAACACTGTGCGCCGGGAGCTTCATGGAATGGGTTTCCATGGCCAAGCAGCTGCATGCAAGCCTTACATCACCAAGCACAATGCCAAGCGTCGGGTGGAGTGGTGTAAAGCATGCTGCCACTGCACTCTGGAGCAGTGGAAATGTGTTCTGTGGAGTGACGACTCACGCTTATCTGTCTGGCAGTTTGATGGATGAGCCTGGGTTAGGCGGATGTCAGGAGAACTTTACTTGCCTGACTACATTGTGCCAACTGTAAAGTTTGGTGGAGGAGGAATAATGGTGTGGGGTTGTTTTCCAGGGGTTGGGCTAGGCCCCTTAGTTCCAGTGAAGAGAAATCTTAATGCTTCAGCATACCAACACATGTTGTACAATTCTATGCTTCCAACTTCAGTTTGGGGAGGGCCCTTTTCTGTTCCAGCATGACTGTGCCCCGGTGCAAAAAACAAGGTCCATTAAGACATGGTTGGGTGAGTTTGGTGTGGAAGAATTTGACTGGCCCGCACAGAGCCCTGACCTCAACCCCATCGAACACCTTTCGGATGAACTAGAACGGAGATAGCAATGCAGGTCTTCTCGTCCAACATCAGTGCCTGACCTCACAAATGCTCTTCTGGATGAATGGACAAAAATTCCCACAGACACACTCCAAAATCTTGCGGAAAGCCTTTCCAGAAGAGTGGAAGCTGTTATAGCTGCAAAGGGGGGGGGGGGACCAACTTCATATTGATGCCTGTGGATTTAAAATGGGATGTCATAAAAGCTCCTGTTGGTGTAATGGCCAGATGTCCCAATACTTTTGTACATATAGTGTATGTATGAGCCTACACGTGCTGGTAGAGCTTTAAACGTGTTGTGGGCTTGATCTAATTCCCATGGTTTTAACACCCTCTTATGGTCACCATGCTATCATGGTTAGTGTTTATTAAGCTTGGGCTTGTGCGACTTGTTCAGTTGTGAGTAGCTCATTCAGAAGTGCCGTCACAATCTTTTTTTTTTTTCACTTGGTGAAATCTTGGCCCACATGCCTGTAGATTTCCCATCCAGTGTTGTAACCTTGATATTTTATGTTATGTTGCCTTTATGATATAAGTGCAACAGGTTACAAGTTTATTGCTAAGCTATGACGGTGGTAAAATGTTCATATATTGTGCTACATATGTTAGCATCTATGCTAGCACGTTTATGCTAGCATGTTTATATTGTGCTACGTATGTTAGCATCTATGCTAGCATGTTTATACTGCACTACGTTCGTTAGAGCGCTTATATGGTAAACAATGGAGCTAGTCCACTGAAATGCTGAAATGTAGGCCTGAGTTATTCAGCACTATGTTGTTACTGTTACTGTTATTGAAGCTAATTCGGTGATCTTGGGTAAGCAAAGGTAAGAAAGCCTGAGCCTATTTACACTCAATGAATGAAACATTGAGGTTCTGTATTGCTTTTTCATTTCAGTTTTACAGAAAAAGAGAAAAAGCCCAAAGAGATGTAAATCGAACTCAAAGAAACTAATGTACAACTGTGAATTGAAGAATCAAATCAAAGTAAAGAAGAATTTGAGTTTGAACACATTTGCTCTTGTTCACTGTCTGTCTAACTGGATAGCCTCAGCCAGTTCTATGTCTAAAGAAGACAGAAGAGTAAAAAGGCATACAAAGACTATTACTCTACATGTCATGTCTGAACCATCAGCCATCAAATCCCAAACCCAGCAGATGGAGCACCCTGAAATGCATGTTCAATCGAGTTGCTTGAAACAACATCCCATTGTTCTACCTCATCAAAGCTTTCCAGTAGGTCATCAGCAAGCGTTGCAGCACTCAGAGCGCATGACAAAGCAGAGGCTGTACAAGTGCAGTTGTCCTATGAAAAGCAAGAAGCAGAAGATATGAAACAACAAGTCTGTATTCAAGCTCAGCTGCATGTTGTTCAGGCAAAAAAAAAAAGGATGCTGCTGCATCAGTAGAAGCAGATATCTTGGAAGCTGCTGCTCAGTACATGGAACCACAATCACACAAAAATTATTATCAGCCAATCTGCCTCTGCAGAGTCCAAGACTATGTTGACAGTCACCATATGCAAAAACAGTTACATGACCAGCTCCACCTAACACACCTGTTTGGAAGAAACACTTACACTTGCATCAGGAGCTGATTCAATGATGCCCTCCAAGCAATTACAACTCGGGACCCATTCCACATGCGAAAAACACAAGTCCAGCATGCCATTTCAAACCACAAAAGGCATTATCACCTAACGCCACAACACACAACACACTGACTGATTTCTTTAAAGTGCTTATCAAAGAAAAGGCTAGGATCAAATCTAACACCAAGATTTTTGACTACCACACCTTGTGAAATCACAAAGTTGTCGATTGTTATGGTTACTTGATCAAATTGGTGTCTGTGTCTAGCAGGGCCAATGGCCAGCATCTCAATTTTATCTGAATTTAAAAGCAGGAAATATAGTGACATCCATTTTTTCACAGCAGCCAAACAGGCCTCTAAATTAGTCATTTGAGTACATTCATCAGCCATTATAGGCACATACAGCTGAGTATCATCTGCAGAGCAATGGGAATTTATCCCATGATTGTGTGTAATTTGGCTAGGAGGTGAAATATCACGAGAGAAAGGTAGAGGGCCAAGAACCGAGCGCTGAGGTACACCACATTTCACCTCAGAGAATTTTTAATCCAGCTACAGAGGATGCACAAGCTAGTGCATTCTTAGTGCCAGTCTCAAGCGCAGATAAATGATGAGGGTTGCACCAGGAAAGGCATCCTTCGTAAAACCTTTGCCGAATCAAATATGTGGATCATAAATCAGATTTCAATACCTGATCAGTTGAGGGCCGGGCTACCAACAACTGCCTGTTGACTAACAGGGTGCCATTGGAAACTATGCTACTGTTGGGCAAGGAGAGTCGGAACTTTGATTGCTGGCACTACGACTGACAAAGGCTGATGGTGAGGAGCATTGGAGGTGGGTTAAAACTCTTCTACCATGGTGCAGATGGGAGGAGAAATGGGGTAGGGGTAATTCTGAAGGAGGAATATATCAAGAGTGTGTTGGAGGTGAAGAGAGTGTCGGACAGAGTGATGAGTATGAAACTGGAAATCGAAGATGTGATAATGATTGTTATCAGCACATATGCCCCAAAAGTTGGGTGCGAGATGGAAGCGAAAGAAGAATTCTAGGGTGAGTTGGATGAAATGGTGGAGGAGATATTGATGATTGAAGCGGGCTTCAATGGGCATGTTGGTGAAGGGAACCGAGGTGATGAGGAGATGATGGGTAGGTATGGTGTCAAGGAGAGGAATGCGGAAGCATAGATGGCTTTGAATTTTGCGAAAAGGATGGAAATGGCTGTGGTGAATACATATTTCAAGAAGAGGGAGGAACACAAGGTGACATATAAGAGTGGAGGAAAGTGCACACAGGTGGACTATATCTTATACAGGGGGCACAATCTGAAAGGGACTGAAGACTGTAAGGTGGTGACAGGGGAGAACGTAGCTAGGCAGCATTGGATGGTGGTCTGTAGGATGACTTTGGAGATCAAGAAGAGGAAGAGTGCACTGCTATTTATGAAACCAAATTTAGGTAAATTTAATTTTGTTGCTGTTACTGTTACTGTTATTGAAGCTAACTCAGTATTCTTACTTAAGCTAAGTAAGATAGCCCAAGCCTATATACACTCAGTTAATAGGAAATTGAGGTTCTGTGTTGTCTCTTGTTCATTTCAGTTTTACAGAAAATAGAGAGAAGCAAAAAGAGGCACGTAAAGCAAACTCAAAGCAACCAATGTACAACTGTGAATTGAAAAAGTAACTCAAAGTAAAGAAGATTTGAGTAGGAGCACATTCTCTCTTGTTGACTGTCTGTCCAACTGCATAGCCTCAGTCAGTTCTATGTCTAGTGAGAACAGAAGACTATGGATGAGATGACAGCACACTTGGTCTAAAGAAGTCCTCCACTGTATGCTCTGTAAATTTTGTCCCCCTCCCCCTTTACATTGTATCATGCATGAAGCATGCCATATATAGTAGATGATTATTTTCTACTCACTCTTTCTCCCTCCTTTCATTCTTTGTTCTCTGTAGCTTCAGCCACTGTACAACTAATTTGCCTCATAGCACATAGCACCGAGATCATGTGGAACTAAAATACATTTCCTCTGTCTGTGTCTATGTCTGGACATTTTATAAAACGCATGCAGCAGACGCTGCAACAGAGGCATCAATATTTGAACAGCTTTCTGTCTCCTTTTTGTATCCACTTGCAAAGTCATTCATGTTGTCCTAACAGCCACTGTGCGTTTATGTGTTCTGAAGCATCGCCACGGACGCTGTGCTGCTGTAGCTTTAATGGAGAAAATAAGTCATTACATCGTGAGAAGGGCAGTGGGTTGGTCACTGTATTTGTTTGCGGCAGTTCACAGGTGGCTAACTCTCAGGTTTGTTGTTTTGTTTCATGGTTCATTCAAGCTTTTCAGCATCAGCACATATGCCCTGGCATGTCCTCAAGCTACACACACTGGCTGTCATGGATTAATTCAGAATCATTTAGACAGGGGGAAAAAAACCATCCCGATTTAATCTGGATTAACAGTAGCTTCATCTCCTTTGGTCACGTTAATTCCCTAGAGAGCCTAAAGTATGCATTGGCATTTGGAGTGATGGTCTTGCAGTATGAAATATGGAATATTAGCGTCTCCTCCTCTAAGAGCCTCCACTAGGGATGATGTAAAAAGGCCGTGGTCCATTAGCAAGTTGTATCAGAGTGTGAATAAACTCTCCTTGGTGTCAGAGATTGTGTTCACATATAATGATGTAATGTGTATAGACAGACATATAGACAGACATATAGACAGACATATAGACAGACAGACAGACAGACAGGCAGACAGACAGACAGACAGATAGAAAGACAGACAGACAGACAGACAGACAGACAGACAGACAGACATATAGACAGACATATAGACAGACAGACAGGCAGACAGACAGACAGATAGAAAGACAGACAGACAGACAGACATATAGACAGACAGACAGACAGACATATAGACAGACATATAGACAGACAGACAGACAGACAGACAGACAGACAGACAGACAGACAGACAGACAGACATATAGAAAGACAGACATATAGACAGACAGACAGACAGACAGACAGACATATAGACAGACAGACAGACAGACAGACAGACAGACAGACAGACATATAGACAGACAGACATATAGACAGACAGACAGACATATAGACAGACAGACATATAGAAAGACAGACATATAGAAAGACAGACAGACAGACAGACAGACAGACAGACAGACAGACATATAGACAGACAGACAGACAGACAGACAGACATATAGACAGACATATAGACAGACATATATACAGACAGACAGACAGACAGACAGACAGACAGACAGACAGACAGACAGACAGACATATAGACAGACAGACAGACAGACAGACAGACAGACAGACAGACAGATAGATAGATAGATAGATAGATAGATAGATAGATAGATAGATAGATAGATAGATAGATAGATAGATAGATAGATAGATAGATAGATAGATAGATAGATAGATAGATAGATAGATAGATAGATAGATAGATAGATAGATAGATAGATAGATAGATAGATAGATAGATAGATAGATGGATGGATGGATGGATGGATGGATGGATGGATGGATGGGCGGATAGACAGACAGACAGACAGACAGACAGACAGACAGACAGACAGACAGACAGACAGACAGACATATAGACAGACAGACAGACAGACAGACAGACAGATAGACAGATAGATAGATAGATAGATAGATAGATAGATAGATAGATAGATAGATAGATAGATAGATAGATAGATAGATAGATAGATAGATAGATAGATAGATAGATAGATAGATAGATAGATAGATAGATGGATGGATGGATGGATGGATGGATGGATGGATGGGCGGATAGACGGACAGACGGACAGACAGACATACAGATAGATAGATAGATAGATAGATAGATAGATAGATAGATAGGTAGATAGATAGATAGATAGATAGATAGATAGATAGATAGATAGATAGATAGATAGATAGATAGATAGATAGATAGATAGATAGATAGATAGATAGATAGATAGATAGATAGATAGATAGATAGATAGATAGATAGATAGATAGATAGATAGATAGATAGATGGATGGATGAATGAATAGACAGACAGATAGATGGATTGATGGATGGATGGATGGATAGACAGATAGATAGATAGCTAGATAGATGGATGGATGGATGGATGGATAGATAGATGTTATGATTTTCTCCTGCTCCGTTGCATAACACTTTTCACCTCCTCATTCATCAACACCATGAAAGGGCATTTGTGGTGTTATCCTATCATGCTAATCAACCACATTCAAGATTTAGTGGAAATATCTATTATTAATAGACATTTCAATATCTTCAGTGGAAAAAGCAGCGGGCTGTGTTTTACTAATAAGAGCAGCCAGGATACAGAACAGCAAAAGAAGTATGGTCTTTACCCTCTCCCTTACAGTCACACACCTACAGAAATAGCAGCCATTTCCTCTGGGAGTGACGTTGCATAGCTTATGACTGAGGGATGAGCTGAACCTGCACACAACTCTGCAAGGCAGGGCAGGGCAGCAAATAAGCGCTGTTCTTTGAAAGCATCACATCTAGTTTAATGTGTGTCATGGTCCATTATGGTCACAACCTCAAAACCAATAATGTGTGGGTGTTAGGATTGGGGTTTGCCTGGTGGACAAAAGACAAATAGTACATTTCAGTCTTTTCCTCCCCTGTCTCAAATCATCCTGGTTCATCATCATCATCATCATCATCATGCTGGAGGCGGGGATCTGCGTAACCCCCAATTCTGCCCTGTGTTTCCCTATTTTAACAAATCTAATGTACTGTTTCTCACAGTCTGATATTGAAAAACCATTGTCTGTTATTCCTCTAAGGGAACATTTTAATGGTAGTCATTAGTTCTGCCACTCTACTTCTGCGCTGAGGGTGTAACACAACAAATCTCTCTGTGTTGGTATTTGTTTTAGACCACAACATATCTATTTGTATATGTATTCAGATTTGGATGGAGTTTGAAGTGGATGTCGCCTGAACCATGATGAACTCGTAGCATTTAAACTGCCCCTACACTCCTCTCACCTGTGCATACTGAATCCTTAAATAGGGATGTCGAAAAATAATAAATAATCGTAACCTTCTATCGCCATAGGATCAGACTGAATTATACACACCTCTGGTCATACACAATGCCAGAAACACGGTCATTCTCTTTTATACGACAATGAAGCTAAACAGAATAACACCGCTCCCCACAAAACCACAATCAACCACAGGAGGCAGGTAGTAATTGACAAGAAAAGAAAATCATACTTTAGTCAGTAAATCTATGCATAAAATCAGATTTATTTCAGCGAATATCTTAGTTAATCATACTGAGCGAGCAGAGCAATTTGTTATTTATCGGTGAAACATTTATTATAAGTTCAACACTGTTTAAGGCCAAAACAATGTAGTCTGTAAGTTTTAGTTCAGTTCGCGTGCAACTTTCTTGGCTCATGTTAGAAATGAATCATCTGGATGAGCAGGACAGTGATTGAAAAGCTAACTGACAAGTGACAGACGAGGGGAAATTGTGGTGCCTCTGTACAGATCAGCCTGACCTGGCTCTCACAGAACTGCCATGAAGTTATGAGAGAAAAAAATACTGCTGTATCCCAAGTTTCCACCGTGATTTTATCTTTTGCAAGTAATCAGTCAGATCAAAACATTCAGTGGGCTCTACCCAGCAAAAAGAGACAAAAAAAAATACAAACATGCAAACATGCATCTCCTATTTGGACAACAATGAAATCTGTTTCCTATATACCACTGCATTGTTGCAAATGTTGTCAGCCACTGTTTAGTAGGGTTTGTGGTTTTATTCCCATTTTATTCATCTCTTAATACTGGGTTTTTAGCTGCATTGTACACCCTGCTCAAACCACAATTTAAAGTCCCTAAAGCTTAAACACAAACCGAGTTGAATCTTACCTGCAAAGTGAGTTTGAGTTGTTTGTTTTAGCGAGTATCCCATTTCTAGATGTTTTGGTTTAACTTGTGAATTTAGCTGTGTTTCTGGATTTTACTCCAAGTGTGATTTTTTTAATTTCAAGCTGGTGCCTTAGTTTTAAGCTTCAGAGTCCAATATAACTGTTTAGGACTTATGGGCAAAGGACCCGTGCAATAAAAACAATATCCCTCCATCCATTATCTAAACTGCTGATCCTGCTCAGGGTCGCTGGGTCGCTGGAGCCTATCCCAGCAGTCATAAAAAAACAATATTTTGCTCTCTAACCCATATCATTTATGGTTTTAAGAAAACCATTTATGGTGTTCCTTCAAATTATTCCTGTGCAAGAGAGGGTTATCACATTTTGGTGTTGTTTGCAGGGTTAAAACCATTATTGTTAGAGTCATAATACACTTTATGGGCCTTGGCTGTGGTGTGTTTTATGCAGCTTTTTATTTGATTGTAGTAACAGCAGCTAGTGATAGAAAATGATTCCCTTGAGGACCGGGCCCTTATTTGGAAACTTCTGGGACTGGAGGACTGTTAACTATTGAACTGTGTTTCTGAGAACTTCTTTGGACCACAACATGGTGGAAGAAATCCAGGCATTTTGTGAACAGCTCCAAGTCCCTCAAGCAAAGGATGACAGATTCTCACAGCTAGGTGACACCCTGGCTAGTAAATAGCAAAGTAAAGTAGTGATGTTAGGGGGGACTTGGGAGTCTACCTCCCAAGGTTGCGAGTTGGCTTATTGATGCAGTTGGCTTATTACAGACCGCGCCTGCTTGTGTTTCAGGAGGGATTGGTTTAGCGTTTCACTTTTTTCTTTTAACTCAGCTTTCTGTTCATCTTGTGAACCCTCACTCTCTTCTTCACCCGATGCGCTAAGTTTTAACTCACTAATGCACCCTTCTGCCTTAGTTAAAGACTGCATAGTCTGTTCAAGCAGCTTCGTAAGGGCTTGGTTTTCCTCCCTAAGTCGTGCAGCTTCTGATCCATTTGTCTGAGTGTCTGGGCTGTGCAGACATCGCAAAGGCCATTCTTCCTAACAAAGCACTTGGCCCTTGTGGACGTCAACTATAGTTGTGGAACTGTCCGCACCTGTGTGCGGTTGCCAAATGTTGTTGCCCACAGCACTGACAGGAGAGTTGGAGACAATGGAATAAAACACGTTTGCAGCTAGCATGCTTGAGCCTGCTTGATTTGGATGGAGTCCATCATGTTTAAAAATAGAAGAGTGTTCCCAGAACAGATTAACATAGTTGATAAAACCACATTGTAAACAACAGCACTGCAACTAACGACAGGTGTGAAGCTGCAAAAGTTTGCTAAAATGACCAACGCCATGGCTGAAAGTGGGGAGTGGACTGCAGATAAAAAAACATCCTGCTTATTAAGCTTGAAAAGGTTAAAAAGATGCAAAAAAAATCAGATTTTAAAAGCTCCAATTTCTGCTGTGGCAAGTCCTCAAAATTTCACCCCAGTTCAGCCTGTGAGATAACGTTGGCTTTCAGGGGCTGTCTCTCCACTGAAACTATTCTGACCAGAGTGGTGAACGTTATTCTACTTGCTATGGATTCTGGTTCCCCCTCTGTGCTTCTACTACTGGACCTCAGTGCAGCCTTTGACACCATTGATCACTGTATACTCTTAGACAGAATAGATTGTAATTTTGGTGTCTCTGGCTTAGCTCTCTCTTGGCTGAAGTTCTTTTTATCTTTGTCTATCCTAACAAAGAATGAACGAGGTAGTTGGGGAACCATGCTCATGAAATATGTGAATTCTCTTATTCTGATCTGTATGGACAAGGCGCAGACACCAATAGCTTTGAAGGTTTTTTTTGTTTTCTTTTAGGGAGTTGTTCCTTATCCAGTATGAGGGTCCAAGGACAGGATGTTGCGTTGCTGTAAAGCCCCCTGAGTCAAATTTTTAATTTGTGATATTTGGCTATATGAATAAAATTGATTTGAATTTGATCAAGGCCATCCAGGTCAGGCAGACTTGTCCCAGGTGATCTGAGTATGGGGTATGGATGGGGTATGGATGGTTCATAGTGTAGCAGAAGAGCAGAACTATATTTTGACCCTAAACCATTCAGTGTGTTATAAACCAAGAGCAGAGTTTTTTTGTTGTTGACATATTTGACATTTTGACATATTTGACAGGAAGGAAGCCAGTGCAAAGATCTCAGAACTGGAGTGATGTGATCGACTTTTTTGGTCTTAGTAAGGACTTGAGCAGCAGCATTCTGAATCAGCTGCAGCTGTTTGATAAAAATTTCAGAGACATGTAAAGACGCCATTACAGTTGTCAAGTCAACTGACGATAAATGCATGGACTGGTATTACCAAATCCTGCTGAGACATAAATCCTTCAATTGAGATATATTATTCAGGTGAGAGTAGGTCGAATTTGTAATTGTCTTAATGTGGCTATATAAATTCAGGTCTGAGTTTATGACTACACCAAGATTTAAGGCTTGGTTTGTGGTTTATAACATTACTGATTATAGCTGAGCGATGACTTTGAATTGTTCTTCCTTGGCTCCAAAGAAAATTACTGCAGTTTCATCTTTGTTTAATTGAAGGAAATTCAAATTGTTGATTTGTCCAATGCACTTACTCAATGATTGTATGGGATCATATTCCCCTGGTGATATGGCTATGTAAATCTGTGTGTCGTCTGCATAATCATGGTAATATATTTTTTTGTTTTCCATAATCCTAACCAGTGGGAGCATATAGATGTTCAATAGAAGTGGCCCCAGATTTGTAATTGTGGACGCAAAGTAGTCCCTGTCCTTTAAGTATGATTCAAACTACTTTAGTGCTGTCCAAGAATGTCCCACCCAGTTTTCCAATTGGTCTAGTAATATGTCATATTTGAGAGTGTCAAATGCAGCACTGACATCCGATAATACTGGGACTGAGATTTTGCTACTCTCTGTGTTTAACTGGGTGTCATTAAAGACCTTAACAAGAGCAGTCTCGGTGCTGTGGTGTGATCAAAATCCTGACTGGAAGACATCAAAACTGTTGTTTTTGTTTGTTTTTGTTGAAGCAAATTTATAATTTGGGATATTGGGCATACAAATAAGATTGACTTGATTTGACTTGTTTAGTGTCGGAAAACAGCTTTTCAGTGATTTTACTTGGAAAAGTGAGGTTTGACATGAGCCTATAAATATTCATTAGTGAAGTGTCCAGATTATAATTTTTCAAGAGTGGTTTGATAATTGTAGTTCTCAGGGCCTGTGGGAAGAGACCTGGGAGAAGAGACATGTTGACAGTTTGTAGAAGATCTGAGGCCATGCAATTAGAAACATTTTTGAAAAAGCCTGTTGGCAGTATATCAAGGCAGCAGGAAGAGGATTTCAGATGTTGTGTAATGTCCTCCCAGGTTTTTATGGTTGATGGGATCAAGTTGTGTCATGATATTTGAATTGATTTTAGGCGGACACAGGGACAACATGTACACTGTACCTATTATGGACACAGTGACTGCCTGTCAGATTTTCTGAATTTTGTCATTGGAGAAGGAGACAAATTCATCGCAGGCCCTAGTAGATAGAAATTCAGAGTCTACTGCCACAGGAGGGTTTTTTATTCAATGGTAGCAAACAAGGCATGCACATTGACATTATTACTGTTTTTGGCAATGATGTCAGAGAAGTAAACCTGAGGTCATCAGAGATTGCAGAACTTGGATTGCTCCTCGCTGTCCATGGTGGGCTACATCAGTAGCAGTGGGTCCATACCCAGTAAGCAGAGGGAGACATGAACTGAAGGGCGGGGACCCTGGGTCAGCATGCCCTGTAATGCTGACTGCATGGAGATTGCCCTTGGTTTGTTTGGATAAGTGGGAACCTTTGGTGCCACATAGTAATATCTCATCAATCCCTTTTATCTGCATCCTTAGCTTGTGTGAGATTTCGCTGAGAGGTGAGGAGGGGGAATGATCCATGGTGTTGTCCTTGTTTTCCTGGGTAGAAAATATTGCTCTACTTTTCCCAGATTTTCCTGACCCTTTCGAAATACCAGCAGTTGGGTGCTGGAGGCCATAGGTTAAGTTGGCAGTGAGCATGTGGACCACCACTCTGTTTAAATGCACGCCATCCATTCTGAAACGGTTTCGTTGGCCCCAGAACAGGTTGAAGTTGTCAATGAAGTTCATTTTTTGAGCAGTGAATGTAGAGGAAAGCCAGGTATTCAATGCCAGCAAGCAGCCGAAACCTTTAATTTCTTTTCCCTAAATTGGGGATTGGACCTGACACAAATATCTGAGCTGGGACTTGTTGTAGAATGTCCATTAGGTGTATGAAGTCCCCTTTTAACAGCTCTAAGCCATGTGTCATTCTAGGACGAGTGTCATTTGTTCCAACATGCACAATAAGCCCAGATGGTCAAATAACACTTGTGGCAGTGTTTGGACCATGTTGCTAACCGTAGCTTTGGGTAGACAGACGGTTTCCAAACTTTGCTTTTCACAATTCTTATTGTATGGTCACCTACCAGCAGAGTCTTTGGTTTGATGTCTTGTCCAGCTTGGTGAACTTCTTTTTCAAATGCCCGGCACATGTTCTGCTGTGATGCTGTCATTTTTGATGATGTGATATTAGCTAGTCAGGACCTTGGTTTAATGTCCCATCTGAAGGACAGCATCTCTTACAGCACATTGTCCCTGTCCCTGCAGTGGGACATTGGGAGTTGATTTTTGTTGTTTTTATTAGGATGAGAGGGAAGAATGCCCCTTATTGGCTCATCAACACCACTTCCAGCAGCAACCCAGTTTTCCAGGGTTGTCTCCCATCCAAGTACTAGCCAAGCCCATACCTGCTCAGCTTCCGTCATTCGGCAGAGCCAGGGTACATGTTGGTATGGCTGCTGGCTAAATATAATGATATATTACAGTATAAAAGAGTGTATTTTGGCATAATGGGTTGTGGGATTGTGGTATTTATATGGTATAGGGTGTGGGCAATATATAGCATATAAACAATATTGTGTACAATATTGGCATAGGTTGTTGATTACTCAAACATAACAAGACTGTATAGTAGTGACATACTTGTTGTGCATATGTGCTTGCCTCAAATGTCCTGTTGTTGTTCCATTTATTTCTTGCTCTTTTTCTTTTTCTGTTTGTTGTTTTGTTTTATTTTCTCCCCCCCCCCCCTTTTTTTTTTGTTTGTGTGTGGGTGATCCCTGAAAGAGTTGTAAAACTGCTGTGTACCGGAGTCAAATTCCTCGTGTGCATAGCCATACTTGGCCAATAAAGTTGATTGATTCAGAAACTATTAAACAGATG
Source organism: Lampris incognitus (assembly GCF_029633865.1). Taxonomy (NCBI): domain Eukaryota; kingdom Metazoa; phylum Chordata; class Actinopteri; order Lampriformes; family Lampridae; genus Lampris; species Lampris incognitus. The sequence goes on from NC_079222.1 coordinate 32,562,274, forward strand.
AATTGGGGTATTATTGAGAGTGATGGTGTACTCAGGTCTTCCCTGAACCATCGTTAATCCGTTTTAGGCGATGCGCTACTCTCCAAGATAAACTGGTTTACAGCCATCTTCAACCAAACACCCAACAAACATTCACTGGTCCAAAAGCCGAGGGGTCCTACAAGCATAACCATTGTACCCACTGCACAAGTGTTATACAGACCAAGACGTTCATTGATTTTTGCATCTCAGAAGTAGTTCACCATTAATCATTTCATTAACTCTCAAACCTCGTTTATTAGCTGTAGGCTAGAACGTCCCAGTTGCAAAGTGTTTTACATTGGAAGAACAAAAGAATGTAAACTAACCTGTGACTAGACACTATCTGGACTTCCACAACGGTAACCCATCCACATTACAAGCCTTGGGCAGTGACCACATCCCATCTTCCATACGAATCCATTTGTTACAAAGCAGTGCACGTTTTCTCTTAGTAAATGCTCTACATTGATGTCTGCATGTTTATTTTGAGCAAAAATGTTTTATCTTGTATCAAGCTACCCATCTAAATCAATAATGATTTTCTTATTTAATAATTTCATTTGTTCTAAGCCTGTATCTCCCGAAATCAAGTATATATTTCTCATTTTTGATATTCAGTTATTGCATTGCACTAGCTTGAAATAAATTAAATGGGAAGTGAACATTCAGCAAAAATGGTGTAATATGTTATTACTGAACTATTCCTGTTTTAAGCAAGATAACAAAAATGATCACACAGAGTTCAAACTAGGATTATTTTGCCTATGTTGAACAATAGTCTGGATTAGGCTTTACATTATGTTACATAACCTGAGCCTTTTATAATCACAATGGAGATTCTGGACTGTTGCAGCAACAGATAGTATGGCATCGTCTGGAGGGAATAAATAATATAATGAAGAAAACATAATAGAGGAAGGGCACGAGAGATAGAATATAAAAATGTGCGTGGCAAAATTTGTGCAACCACAGCCAGTAAAACTAGCCAAATGGCGGCAGGTGGCCCAGTGGTTAGTACTGTTGCCTCACAGCAAGAAGGTCCTGGGTTCAAACCCCAGGCCGTCCCAGGTCCTTTCTGAGTGGAGTTTGCATGTTCTCCCCATGTCTGCGTGGGTTTCCTCTGGGTACTCCGGTTTCCTCCCACCATCATAAAGACACACATGTTAGGATTAATACCCCTGTCTGTGCCCCTGAGCAAGGCAATGGAAAGAGGAACTGCAGTTGGTCCCCAGCTGCCTCAGCTGCCCACTGCTCCTATACAGTAGGAGGGGTTAAATGCAGAGAACAGGTTCGTTGTAAGAATACAATGTCAAATAAAGGGGCTTTCATTTCTCATTCAAAGTTATAGCTCTGGAAGACTAGAACGTGTTACCCAAACATGAGTTAAATCTCAGAAGGAAGAGATAAACCATAAAGGATCTGAGCAAAGGAAGGGGTAAGAAACCGCCTAGCCTAAAGACGTGACACCTTGTGCTTCAAGATATAAGAATCAGTTTCTTGTGCTCTTACCATGTAGTTCATTTAACAAAATTTGAAATCTCTGAAAAATGGCAGTTAGCAAACTGTTCTGATTAATTTTTAAACTCACCCATAGCTTTCACTCTGTCTCTACAGCTGTCACAAACTGTACAATTTAAATAGCCGCCTGTGATTGGTGCTGCTTGACACCACCAGATGGCTGTGGACTTAATTGGACCTAAGTGTACGGTGAAGTGACTCTAGGGCCTTTACGTGATAACCTCCCATTTTTCAGACATGTTGATTTCTCCATGCATGCACTAGGGCACATCTACTGTCTGCATAATTGATAATATATACTGCAACTGCACCTTTACAGCAAGCTCCCTGTGAATTTGAGTGAATCTATGATTTCAAGCAAGATAATAGAAAACAAAGATCTTCATCTCAAAAGAGTTTCAGTCATATTTTTTGGACGGTATACATACATACATACATATGTATACATATAATGTAGCGAACTAGGAGGGCAGTCCGGGAGACCGCCGCCACGGTCGGGGCGTGAACCCATGTCTCCCGCTCCGCAAGCGACAACGTTAACCAGTTGACTAAATGGTCCGACCCGTTAATCAAGGACCAACGTGTCTACTTATCCATGGACGTTACACTATATATATATATATATATATATATATATATATATATATATATATATATATATATATATATATATATATATATATATATATATATTTATATATATATATATATATATATATATATATATATAAATTTATTTATTTATTTATTTATTTTTGCTCCACCCGCTCTGCCAATCTGGGGAGGGCTGCAGACTACCACATACCCCCTCCGATACATGTGGAGTTGCCAGCCGCTTCTCTTCCCCTGACAGTGAGGAGTTTCACCAGGGGGCCGTAGCACGTGGGAGGATCTCGCTATTCATCCCCCCCCCCGCGAATAGGCGCCCCACCCGACCAGAGGAGGCGCTAGTGCAGCGACCAGGACACATACCCACATCCGGCTTCCCACCCGCAGACACGTCCAATTGTGTCTGTAGGGATGCCCGATCAAGCTGGAGGTAACACGGGGATTCGAACTGGCGAAGGTGTAGCTAATACTTGAAACAACGTCAGTGCAGTACAGCACATGTCCACTACTCTCTGGTGTCAGTCTCTATTCGTGTTTTCCTCTCTTTGGAGCACAAGTGGGGGGCAAATAACGGACCACGTGCTATTAAAACGAATGTCAAACCGAACATGGGTCGGTAAACTGGATGAGTAGCACTTGGACCTCCTCCGTGGCTCATGCTGTGGGCTTCTTTCGGTTTTGTGGTTTTTTTTACCCCCCCCCCCGCTGATTAAAACCGAACGCTCGCCTCGAAGGAAATAAGGTCGACTGACGTCGCAAAGCTGTGACGTCAGTCGAACGCCGAGGTGCGCGTAGGAGTTGGCGTCACGCGGCTGCGTCATCGGAGCGGCGCTTTCTCTGAGATGAAGACGTGTTTTTGTTTTCTCATTTTTAAATGAAACAATGACTCGCGGCGTTGGATGAAGCAGGGTTCGAGACTCTGACTTCTCTGTGAAGGGCTCATCTGAGCACAGACGCCCAGTCAGCAGGGTTTTTTTTCTCGCGCTCCTGTCTACCTCCTGGCTCTTCACACTTCCCTCCTACCAAACTGACACCCGAAGTGGCACTAATTGGCATGGACTCTGACAGCCATCCAATGCGCCCGCAAAACTTTTAATGGCGCCATCTAGACAGCGTTTCTGGGAAGGGGAGGCCTGCAAAAACACACAGAAGCTGTGCATGCTTACTTCCAGTTGTGCTACCACTCTTGCTTTCTCTCCTCTCTCTCTGGTTCTCCTTGTGGTACCCCCCCTTCTCTTACACAACAACCTGCACCAGCACGTAGCCCCGTTTACAGATCTAACGCTACCCGTCAAATCGCGGAGGTCTCCTGGAGCTTGACAGAACCCTGAATTTCCCAGACTTCCGGGTTAAACATCATTTATGCATGTACGTAAGGGACAAAAATTCAGTGCATTTTGTAGAACCCCTTAAAACAGTACCATTTCGGTCCATCCAATATGCTCTTCGATAGTTTCCTTTTATGGTATCAAAGGATAAAGGCAAAACCATCTTTAAATATTTTATTTTAAAGTCATAATCCATATTTTAGTGTTTCTTTTTCGAATGAGCTCGTGCACAGGAAAAGGACAAATCTCATTAATATCCATATATAGGGGAAAGTAAAGCAGATCTGCAAATGCAGATCGCATTAATCATTGATCATTGACTCAGGCAGAATCAACCATGTGCACAATAGCGTGCGGCTCGGGCCGCGTATTTTTGTTTGAACCTGACCCAAGCCCGGGAGCTGAGTAACAGCCCGACCCGAACCCCACAGGCATTCTGCTTTTTTCTCCCCCCCCCTTCTTCCAATTGTACTTGGTCAATTACCCCACTCTTCCGAGCCGCCCTGGTCGCTGCTCCACCCCCGGGGAGGTTCTGCAGACTACCACGTGCCTCCTCCCATACACGTGGAGTCACCAGCCGCTTCTTTTCACCTGCCAGTGAGGAGTTTCACCAGGGAGACGTAGCGCGTGGAAGGATCACGCTATTCCCCCCAGTTCCCCCTCCCCCCCGAACAGGTGCCTCCACCGACCAGAAGAGGCGCTAGAGCAGCGACCAGGACACACACCCACATGCGGCTTACCACCCGCGGACACAGCCAATTGTGTCTGTAGGGACGCCGGCCAAGCCGGAGGTAACACGGGGATTCGAACCGGCGATCCCCGTGTTGGTAGGCAACGAAATAGACCGCCACGCCTCTCGGACGCCCGTCCGGGAGGCTCGGGTCCAAATCCGACCCGAGCCCGACGCAGTTAATGTAAACCGAAGCACTGAAGCACCAAAATGCCTCCATACCAACGACCCCCCCCCCACTGCATCCCCCGGTGACACATTCTGTTGAACATCCTCCATGTTTACCGCCTGGGATGTGTTGTGGTCAGCATCGTCACGTAAACCCCAGCACCATATTTTCCCCAGGTCAAACTTGAGGCTGACGTGACCAAACCTGACCCGAACCTAAACACCATTTCTCCATCTTTGTCCCGTTCCGATGGGCTCGGGTCTCGAACCTCTAGTGCACAATTTACCCCCTTGGGGAAATCCAGTTACTGCAAATTAGCCCATCCGAACTGTGGTCTGTGTAGCCAGGAGCAGTGGGCTTCATGCTGCACCCGGGGGCCAACTCCAGTTCTTCCATTGCCTTGCTCAGGGGCACGGACAGGAGTATTAACGCTAACGTGCATGTTTCTTTTGATGGTGGGGGAAACCGGAGCACCCGGAGAAACCCCACCACAGACACGGGGAGTACACGCAAACTCTACACAGAGGACGACCTGGAATGACCCCCCCCCCCAACTCCCAAGGTTCGAACCCAGGACCATCTTGCTGTGAATGCGTAGAGATATTCACACACACACACACACACACACACACACACACACACACACAGACAAATGAGGACGCGGAGCAAACGAGGAAGAGAAAAAAGGAGAATTGGCCTGATTTTTTTTTCTTTCTCCTTCCTCCAATTTCTTCCTCTAATACTCTGCTCGCCTTTAATCTGTCTGCTCCCCCATTCTCAGCATCGCCCTCAAAGTGTCAGCACTCGCTTGCTTCACCCTCTCGCGGCTCCTCGCGGGCTGCGTGCGCTCTCCGTTCCTATATCTGATGCGTCGACGCTTTAGCGGGAAGCAAAGGTTTCGGAAAGAGCTTTATTCTGTCAGTGAAAGGCTAAGGATGTTATTTCACTCACTTTTTATTCCCTGCCTCCCATTGGCAACACAATAAGGTCAGCCTAGCACGCAGCTTCAGTCAGCACTGGGGCCGAGGTCTCATTTATCTTGTGCTAATCAGGAGGGTCCATGTCGTTTCAGGGGGTGTGACTGGGAGAGCTGCGGATGGGACAGTCGCTGCATAGACAAGGTAAACAGTGAGAGGGAACACCGGTCACCGAATAAGAGAGGGTCCAGTGAGGACTACGGAGGAGAAAAAGAAGTGTAGAACATTCAGGGGGCAGCCGGGAGCCGCCGCAGCTGGGACGCGAACCCGGGTCTCCCGCACCACGGGCGACTACGTTAATCAGTCGACTAAAGGGTCCGACCCGTTAGCCAAGCGAGTCTGTTCATCCTCGCTTCAGCATGCCAGCTCCCTCACGCCTCTGGGCACGCGCGCTTCCGATGGCCTCGGGGTCTCACTTCGGGGGGGGGGGGGGGGGGCAGCCGGGAACCGCCACAGCCGGGACGCGAACCCGGGTCTCCCGCAGCACGGGCGACTACGTTAACCAGTTGCCTGAAGCGTCCGACCCGTTAGCCAAGGGCTAGCGAGTCTACACGCCCGTGATGGTTACAGGAGGATAGCAATCCACCACAGGTGTTTCATTAGCTGCCCTTTTCTCCCAGCTGGCCCCAATTCAGTCAGCACGAAATAAGAACAGCTGATCATTTTCATCCCTCCCCCGCTCCACTGCTCTGCTCTCTTCGTGGTTTATTACCATTATAAAAGCAATATGGTGCTGACCGATGGTGACACACTACAGGCTTGTCGCTCCCTCGTATTACTTTTTGCATTAATTGTTAGCTTTCTCACACGTTCTACGTCTACAATAATAATTTATGACCGTCACACCTTACTGGACCTAAGACTAAGACAACCCTATCTTGGAGCACCAGCAACCGACACCAGTACAGACGGAGATGCGGAAGACGGGTCCTGGCTAGGCTACGGCATCACCATCTCAACCCTCCAGCCCTAGCATTTTTCTAGCCAATGAGCAACCTGTTGGCAACAAGCTAGATGAACTCCACTGCCGTATTGGCTCCCATGTGGGATTGTTCTGTGTTCTGTTTTACTGAGACCTGGCTGACCTTGAACACCCTGGACAGGGCCATACAGCCTGGCGGCTGCTCCATGCACCGACTGGACCATTTGGGTGAAACGACCGGCAAGGTAAAAGGTGGGGGAGTGTGTTTTCTGGTTAACAACTCGTGGTGCACCGAGAAGGAAGTAATCTGCTCGTCCCGTTTGCCAGCGTTGAAACATCTGACAATCAAGTGTTCATCTACCAAGGGAATTCCCTTCCGTCCTGTTAACTGCCGTTTACATTCCACCCTGAGCCAACACTAAAGTAGCTCTGGAGGAGCTCTATGATGCAATCCCTGGCTGTGAGACTCGGCCTTCACAAACTGTTGCTGTTGTGGCAGGGGACTTCACTTACTGCAGCCTCAAATCGGTGCGACCCAAATACTTCCAACATGTCAGCTGTCCAACCAGGGCGACAATATCTTGGATCACTGCTACTCCACTCTCAAGGGAGTATACACGTCTATTCTACAGCCTCATTTTTGGGCAAATTGGACCATTCATCCGTGCTCTTGCGTCCTGTTTACGAGCAGGAAGTTAAGATTGAGAAACCCTTGAGGATAGTGCAGTGCTGGTCAGCGGAAAGTGAGCTCAAACTTCCGGATTGTTTTGATTAAACAGACTGGTCGGTGTTTAGCAACCCTCTGAACCTGAAAGAATACACCAATACAGTTACTGAATATGTTAAATTATGTGTGGACACCTGTATGCCAACTCGTACCATCCACTCCTATTCCAATCAGAAGCCTTGGATTAATAGCGACATTCGGCTGAGACTAAAAGAAAAGGCTGCTGCTTTTAAATCCAGGGATGAGGAAGCCAGGTACTGCTGAAGAAAGCCACCAAGCCACCCAACCAACCAACAAACAAACCAACAAACAAACAAATAAATAAATACCGGTATATAGTAGAACAGCATTACAATGGCGAGGACTCCAGGCACCTGTGGCACTACAAACCCAAGCTGGGTGGTTTTACCAACACCACCGCTTCACTGCTGGATGACCTGAACAGGTTCTGTGCCCGCTTTGAGTTTAACTCGAGTCCACCAGACAACACACAGAACCTTGTAGGGCACTCACCCAATGCGGCCACACATCAAGTGTTGTGATGCGAGCAAGGTTTTCAAATCTGTCAAAGCACGCGAAGCTGCCGGCCCAGACGGTATCCCATCTTGTGTCCGTCAGACCTGCTCTAGTCAGCTATCAAATGCTTTTACAGACATTTTTAACCGGTCACTGTCACTATGTGTGGTTCTTACATGTTTGAAGAAAGCCCTTATTGTGCCTGTACCCCCCCCCCAAAACAAAACACGTGTATCCTGTCTTAATGACTACAGACCTGTTGCTTTGACCTCAGTAATGAAATGCTTTGAAAAATTAGTGAAGACACATAAATCTTAACATTCCTGCCAACCTTGATCCACTAGTTTGCTTATTGGTCAAGTAGATGTGTGGAAGATGCTGTGTCACTGGCTCTGCACACTGTGTTAAAACACCTTGAAGGACAAAACACCTATGTCAGAATGTTGTTTATTGACTATAGCGCTGCATTTAATACCGTTGTACCATCTAAGTTGCTGTGAAACCTTAGGGACCTTGGTCTGTGTAATTCCATCTGTAAGTGGTTATAAGACTATCTGCCAGGCAGACCTCAGACAATAAGAGCAGGTACCAGCTACTCATCTACCATAGTTCTCCACACAGGAGCACTACAGGGTTGTTGACTTAGTCCCTCACTCTACAGTCTGTTTCCACATGACTGTGTTGCCAGATGTCATAACAGCTTAGTGACATTCGCAGATGACACCACAGTAATTGGACTGATAAATGACAACAATGAAGATGCCTATAGGGAGGAGGTGAGGGACCTGTCCATATGGTGTCAAGATAACAACCTCTCCCGACATGTTGAGAAAACAAAGAGGATAAATGTTGATTTTAAGAAGTCCAAAACAGTTCAGACACCAGTTTACATCCACCGTGTCCCCGTTGAAATAGTGAAGAACTTCAGATTTCAAGGCACTCAGCTCTCAGACCCCCTCTCCTGGTTTCTAAATACCAGTTATGTCATTAAGAAGGCACATCACAGACTATGCTTTGTGTAATGTCTTAAAAATTTCAAAAGGTCCGCAAAAACCCTGGTCAGTTTCTATCAGACTACCACAGAGAGCATCCTTACTGGAAGCATACTGGTGTGGTTTGGCACCCTGACTGAACAGGACCACAAACTGAGAAGGATAGTAGAAATGGCTTCAAACATCATAGGAACAGTGCTGCCACGGCTTCAGGACATTTAAACCACCCGTTGCAGAAGGAAGGCCTTAAGTATGATGGAGGACACCATCCACCCAGCACATGATCTGTTCTCACCCCTTCCCCATGGACAACACTGAGCATCAGAGCTTGGACCAGCTGCCTCAAAGACAGTCCCCCCCCCCCCAGGCGGTCAGAATAATGAACAGTAGGCTCCATTCATAACTTTCATTGATTTATTATTTTGTAGGATATCTGATTTCTTATGTGTTGTTTTTGTTATTCTTTATTATTTCTTTATGTATTGGTTTCAGGGCTGAGCAAACCAGGGCTTATGCATTTCATGGCATTGGAAGGTGCATGGTACTTTTTATATGGTCTATGACAATAAAGTGAACTTGAACTTGAAGTGGAACTCTGGCCTTTGTACTGTTTAGCGATCGACCCATCGCTTCACTACCACAAATCCCCGAAGGTGTCAAAGGAGATTGGGGGCTGTCCCAGCATGCTCACCATGTGGTCACTTTGAATCAGTGGCGTTAAATAAAAGGCCTATTATGTAATAAGGTCTGATGGGACTTGAGCTAGTGTCTGGTGTTGCAGACCATCAAGCGGGATGGAGTGTGCAGACTACAGAAAGGATAAAAACACACGGTCATGTATGCTAGCAGTTCACAATGCATTTGAACTGAGTGGAAAGACAAGATTAGACTTTCAAATTACTCGTTTAAAGATATTTAAAAGCTTGTTCAGAGGAATTTTATCTCAAGCAACTCCAGCTTTCAAAGTTCCTAAGACTCTACGCCTTTTGCAAACGTGTGCGTGTGCGCGCACATGCACGCACACAATTGTTTACTGCTATGCTGTTTTAAGCAAGGACAAGAGCTATTGATTGTCCTGGGGTTCCAAGGACTTTGAATTTAATTCAAAATGGCTTCAGATGAATCTTTTTTCCAGAGCTGCATGATTTATTCTGTTTCCTGCTAAACTGTCATCTCCCGGCTCAGGTTGTTCTAATATGCTCTTAGAACCTCTGCGATCAGCCCGTGGCAAAGGCAGCAGCTGTGGTAGGAAATCAACCAAAGAAGTGATGCCTGATGGTACCTCCAAGCAGGGATCAAGGCTGGTAACTAAGCTGGATCCACGGCAACCCATTGATTATACATGAGAGTGCCAGGAGGCTTCCACTTACTCACTTGAACATGCATCACTTCTGGCAACTGACACAGACAAAAATGGCAGTACACATTTCTGTTAAACCTAATTATCCCGTTTAAGCTTCATATTGTAAATGTCCAGTTTCTACAGTTTTATCCGCCCAGAAGCTAATTTATGTTAAAGTTTGCGAGCAAAAGGATATGGGGTGCGAGAAAGACCTCTATTCTTAAGGCCAGTAAGCTCTCCAGCTCACTGATAGATGCATACAGCCCACATAATCATGCAAGTGGTTCCATCATACACACAGCAAGGAAGGTCTGCATGCATGGATGGTGTGTAATAGAGGCTCGACAAGGCCAAGCCATCCCAAACATTTCAGACAATTGCAGGGAGGGTTTTCAGATTTGCAGGCAAACTTTGCAGGGAATTTTGATGCTCGCTGGCAACATGGCTGCATTTAGATTTTGAATCACATTGTGTTTGTTTGTTCATTTTCACAACCCATTTATTTGAGTAGGCTAAGGGACGTCTCAGACGTCTCCAAATAGTTTATTCTCACAACCTGCATGAGGTCTGACTTGCATCTTTTCACTGCTGTTTGTTAATGCTGCGACAGTGGCAACAGCTGGCTTACAGCCAGACTGCTGGTGCGTCCTAGCACAAACTGAGGGAATAAAGGCAACAAATGAAAAACAGCACTCATAAAATCATTGCGGATATAATGAAATTTTTTTTTATTGATTTCCCCCCCCTTTTTCTCCCCGATTGTACTTGGCCAATTACTCCACTCTTCCGAGCCGTCCCGGTCGCTGCTCCACTCCCTCTGTCGATCCGGGGAGGGCTGCAGACTACCACGTGCCTCCTCTGATACACGTGGAGTCGCCAGCCGCTTCTTTTCACCTGGCGGTGAGGAGTTTCACCAGGCGGACGTAGCGCGGGGGAGGATCACGCTATTCCCCCCCAGTTCCCCCTCCCCCCTGAACAGGCGCCCCGACCGACCAGAGGAGGCGCTAGTGCAGCAACCAGGACACATACCCACATCCGTTTTCCCATGGCCAACTGTGACGCCCGACCAAGCCGGAGTTAACACGGGGATTCAAACCGGCGATCCCCGTGTTGGTAGGCTAGGGAATAGACCGCTACGCTACCCGGACGCCCCTATAATTAGGTTTTGATCGTCACTATTTTAAAATGTGCAACTGTTTCAGATAGCCGACTTCAGTAAAACTCAAACATCACGCCTCCAGTGGGCGGTGGTGGTACAGCAACCAGCCTAACAATATTTGAATTGCCTTTTCGACAAAGAGCCGCATTTTGCTGCATTATAATACAACCGTTTTTAACGGGTTTACACGCACGCAGAGAGTGCAGGGTGTGCTCTGAGCGTTAATGTGTTCACACGCCCCCTAGAGTTGGATAAAGCCATCATTCCTGCTGTGGCAGCTATGGTTCGGTTTAATTACTTTAAAAAAATTGAATATTGTATAGGTAATTATTCTTATATTATATAGATTTAAAGGTTTCTGCTACTTTGTAATAATAATAATAATAATAATAATAATAATAATAATAATAACATATCCTAAGAAAGGCACTATCCATCAAATAGACTTCCACCTCATTCTAACCCTAGGCCCAAGGGATGGGCCCGGTTATAATGTTGTATTATGGCATGAAGGTAAAGGAGCTTTGTATAACAACAACAACAACAGCAATAATAATAATAATAACTTATAATAAAAGACTGTTTTATTAACGTGTTAATAAAGCATTCATAAAGCCTTCTTGTGCTGTGTTGCTGTAAAGCCCCGTGAGGTAAATGTGTAATTTGTGATATTGGGCTATACACATAAAACTGACTTGACTTGACTTACAAAGAAATAGGCCCTCCTGGCTGCCTGCACATAGTGCAAGGTGGTTGCTAGGCAACGTGTACTAGCTCATTTTGTTTATCTTTTTTATCTCGGGTTGATTTCATCATTTGCCTATTTATTTATATCAATTTGTATGTGTATGTAGTAATGTAGTAATGTACATATGTAACGTGTAGGTAGAGGGCGGCACGGTGGCGCAGTGGTTAGCGTGGTCGCCTCACAGCAAGAAGGTCCTGGGTTCGAGCCCCCGGGGGGGGGGGGTCATCCCAGGTCGTCCTCTGTGTGGAGTTTGCATGTTCTCCCCGTGTCTGCGGTGGGTTTCCTCATGTGGGTCAGGTGAATCGGCCTTAGTGAATGTGTGTGGGTGTGGGTGTGGGCCCTGTGATGGTCTGGTGGCCTGTCCAGGGTGTCTCCCCGCCTGCCGCCCAGTGACCCTGAGTAAGTATACGTGGTTTGGATAATGCATGCATGAATGAATGAACGTATAATAGTAACTGTTGTGACGTGGTTAAATGATGCAGCAATTCCACAAAATAAGCTCTGTGACTTGATTGTAGGGTCAGACTCAGTCATATATGGCTTTGTTTTGATAGTACCTCATACGGTTCAAAAGTTCTTAGAACTTTATAACTTCATAACCTTTAAAAGATCTTTAAAGATCATAAAGTCGATAAATGGATTATATTAAGCCTATGATCATGAGTTTTGGGATATAATCTATCAGTTCCACAAATACAAGCTCCTCGACATGATTGTTGTGTCATACTGAGTCATTTGGCTTTGGTTTGACCTTATCTCACGGTATTTAGATTTACAGTGGTGCTTGAAAGTTTGTGAACCCTTTAGAATTTTCTATATTTCAGCATAAATATGACCTAAAACATCATCAGATTTTCACACAAGTCTTAAAAGTAGATGAAGAGAACCCACTTAAACAAATGAGACAAAAATATTATACTTGGTCATTTATTTTTTGAGGAAAATGATCCAATATTACACATCTGTGAGTGGCGCAAAAGCATGTGAACCTTTGCTTTCAGTAACTGGTGGGGACCCCCCCCCCCCCGTGCAGCAATAACTGCAACTAAACGTTTCTGGTAACTGTTGATCAGTCCCGCTCATCGGCTTGGAGGCCTTTTAGCCCATTCTTCCCTACAGAACAGCTTCAACTTTGGGATGTTGGTGGGTTTCCTCAGTTGACCTGCTCGCTTCAGGTCCTTCCACAACATTTCCATGGGATTTAGATCAGGTGTTTGACTTGGCCATTCCGAAACATTAACTTTATTCTTCTCTAACCACTCTTTGGAAGAATGATATGTGTGCTTAGGGTTGTTGTCTTGCTGCATGACCCACGTTTTCTTCAGATTCATTTCATGGACAGATGTCCTGACATTTTCCTTAAGAATTCGCTGGTATAATTCAGAATTCATTGTTCCACCAATGATGGCAAGCCGTCCTGGCCCAGAAGCAGCAAAACAGGCCCACACCATGATACTACCACCACCATGTTTCATGGATGGGATAAGCTTCTTATGCTGGAATGCAGTGTTTTCCTTTCTCCAAACATAACGCTTCTCATTTGAACCAAAATGTCCTATTTTGGTCTCATCCGTCCACAAAACATTTTTTCTAGTAGCCATCTGGCTTGTCCACGTGATCTTCAGCAAACTGCAGACGAGCAGCAATGTTCTTTTTGGAGAGCAGTGGCTTTCTCCTTGCAACCCTGCCATGCACACCATTGTTGTTGGGTGTTCTCCTGATGGTGGACTCATGAACATTAACATTAGCCAAAGTGAGAGAGGCCTTCAGTTGTTTAGAAGTTACCCTGGGTTCCTTTGTGACCTGGCCGACTATTACACGCCTTGCTCTTGGAGTGATCTTTGATGGTCGACCACTCCTGGGGAGGGTAACAATGGTCTTGAATTTCCTCCTTTTCTACACAATCTGTCTGACTGTGGATTGGTGGAGTCCAAACTCTTTAGAGATGGTTTTGTAACTTTTTCTAGCCTGATGAGCATCAACAACACTTTTTCTGAGGTCGTCAGAAATCTCCTTTGTTCTTGCCATGATACACTTCCACAAACATGTGTTATGAAGATCGGACTTTGCTAGACCCCTGTTCTTTAAATAAAACAGGGCGCCCCCTCACACCTGATTGTCATCCCATTGATTGAAAACACCTGACTCTAATTTCACCTTCAAATTAACTGATAATCCTAGAGGTTCACATACTTTTGCCACTAACAGATATATAATATTGGGTCATTTTCCTCAATAAGTAAATAACCAAATATACTATTTTTTTGTCTCATTTGTTTAACTGGGTTCTCTTTATCTACTTTTAAGACTTGTGTGAAAGTCTGATGCTGTTTTAGGTCATAATTATGCAGAAATACAGAAAATTCTAAGGGTTCACAAACTTTCAAGCACCACTGTACATAGATTTGAAATGTGAATATTTTGTGAATGTCCCATGTAAAACCTACTTTAGTCAGATCAGATTCATGCATGCTGTACACACAGCTGGGCCTACAGAGCCTGTGTCTGGCTATGAACTGGACCAACAGTATTCTCCCGGTACAAATTCAGTGGGTCAATCCAATCCTTTAATTGCAAAAATAATTTTAGTGGCCACTGTACACCTGTACTAGAAGGTTGCCAGTTCAGTCCTTGGCTCCTTCCAGCAAAAGTGTCGAGATGTCCCTGAGCAAGATGCCCAACTCCTGTCTGTTCCCAATGAGCTGGTTGACACCGCCATCATATGAGCTGTGGATCGACCTGAATGGGAAACAAAAGAAAAAGAAAGGTACTATATAAAATGCAGTCCATTTACCAGACAGTACTCCAACAACCATGAACAGAAGGCAACTGAGAAATATTTCTGAGAATAGATTTTTGTTCCCCCCCCCCCTTTTTCTCCCCAGTTGTACCCGTCCAATTACCCCACTCTTCCGAGCCATCCCGGTCGCTGCTCCACCCCCTCTGCCGACCCGGGGAGGGCTGCAGACTACCACATGCCTCCTCCCATACATGTGGCGTTGCCAGCTGCTTCTTTTCACCTGACAGTGAGGAGTTTCCCCAGGGGGACGCAGCGCGTGAGAGGATCACGCTGGGGGATCCTTTTTTTGGGTTTAATTGCTTGATCTAACTGCCTTTCTTACTGTATATGCACTATCATAGTATACCTATTTATGCGTGTTTGTGTTTGTGAGTGTGCGTGCAGTCTAGATAGTAACACACCCCAGACCATCCCAGGCCCTTTCTGTGTGGAGTTTGCATGCTCTCCCCGTGGCTACGTGGGTTTCCTCCGGGTGCTCCGGTTTCCTCCTACTATGAAAAAGACCTGCATGTTAGGGTTACTACTCCTGTCTGTGCCCCCGAACAGGGCAATAGAAAGAAGAACTGGAGTCGGTCCCCGGGCATTTGTAAGAATACAATGACAAATAAAGTGGCTTTCATGTGCATACTTTGCATTTCCCTCTGTCTGCTTTGCTAGCACTATAAGGCTACTGCATGCTTGGCAATAATAGAAGGCACCCTTTTACTGTATGCAGCACTACCAACAGTAAGCTGTAGAAGGTGGTTGTACACGGGGGGCTCCCATGTCCTACTTTCAGAAATATTAGCAAACAAAACGGCAACCGTGTAAACATGTTTCTTGAATGACCTGGATGTTGGGTTCTGTTATGGAGGGATCAGGACTCTCTGATGCGCCGGAAATGGAACATAATTTGTTTGCCAGAGTTTGATCCTGGGGCAAGGTTTGATATGCATTCTCTGGAGCGGAGGTCGAGCTGAACCCCCTGAAGAAGAATGAAAATGCTGATTTCCTCGGAGAGGGAGAGAGAGATGGAGGTGTAATGAGGACCCCCTGTCTCGCCCTTATCTCTCTCTCTCCCGATCTCCCCCTAATTGAGAACTACTCTTCCATGACCTTCCTCACCTCCATGGCCCGAAGCTCCCTGGACTGCAACCATTGGACCGAGTTGGGGATATGAAGCGAGGATCCCCTGTTTCTATCTCCCTCTCTCTCTCCCCCCCTCCCTACTCAAGAACACCACCAGAGATAATCAATAGCCTTTTCATATACTAATTGGGTTTGCGAAGCGGGCCTCTCCCTGTACCTCTTCGACCTTCCCAGGCTATTTCAGGCGGGGAACTCACCAGGAACCGCCCTGTCTCTGACATAATTATTAGCTTCACAGCGAGACATGGGACCAGTTGACGATCTTTTAGGGTTTTCACCACCACTGATCACAGGAAGACGACTTAATCTCATCTCCACAACGAGGCGGAAGTTCTCACCTCACCATGTGAGGAAGACAGGACATAGACTTGAATTGATCACTTTAAACCTCAATCCCTCTCCCCCTATATCTCCCTTTGTCTGTCTCACATAGACAAACACACAAACACACCCAAACCCCTCTCTATGGTTTGCTAGATGCGGGTAACTGGTCTTAAGTCATAAACTGTAACTCCTCTTGTCTCTGTACATGTCTGAATTGATGTGAATTAACTGTTTAGCCATCCAACAACACAGCAGATATTACTCAGCAAACAGCTTCACTGACAGTGATCTAAACCACGTGACTGTATCCCCCAAATTGACTGAGATATTAATTTAAGGTTATGAGTGCAATGCTGCCATGTAACTATACTGCCATTTAGTGACCCCCCCCGCCCCCCCGAACAGGCACCCCGACCGACCAGAGGGGGCGCTAGTGCAGCGACCAGGACACATACCCACACCCGGCTTCCCACTCGCAGACACGGCCAATTGTGTCTGTAGACCAAGGCGGAGGTAACACGGAGATTCGAACTTACGATCTCCGTGTTGGTAGGCAACGGAATAGACCACTACACTAACTGGACGCCCCGTCTTTTCCCTTTTAAAAGTTTTTCTTAGAGTCTTTTCCTAATTTTCTACTTCTCATACTTAATATTTTTGTGTGTTTTTCCCTTGCCAAGGTGCACACATGTCAGTTTTACTTTGGAAACAAAAATCTCAGTCCTGTATCACGCTGCAGCTGTGAGCCAAGCTCGGATCATTTCTGTGTCACTAGAGAAGCCTCACGTGTGATAACTTTTGGACGTTGTATCGTCTGGCCAGTGACATTGCTCTCAGCTTATATCAACCAAGTTGGGTCAGTGAAGTCAGTGTAGTAGATTACTATTTGACCGTTGCTCAAATGGACCGACACAGCAAAGATCCCACTGCCTACCCACATCTGACTGTTGCGAGAGACCTCCCGTCAGCTTTGCCCAAGAGTCAGCAAAGATTCGACCACCTAAGAATGGCTGACTATTGCCAAATAAATCCAGGCAGTGTGCCCGGGAGATGCTACCTGCGACAGGTAGCCGACATCAACAAAGCAAAACATCAGCTGAGAGCTGGATGCAGCCGAACATCATTGTTGGGCGACCTCGGCTCCCCTGTGGGTTCATCCTTCCATGGACGTGGGGAGTAAACCTGCACTGGCTACAAGCAACTTCCAGCTGGGCCAAAAGCGACACTTCATCTAAAGTAGTCTGGAGTCATATCTGCTGCCTCTGATGAGAGTTGATGTCAAACAGTGATCTAAAATCTTAACTTTAAGCTTTAGAAAGATTATAATCACCTCATAGCGTCCCGCCTTCCCTGGTAGTTCTGAAAATCCCAATACCCTCTTATACCAAATGAAGCGATAAGCTCTGTTTTGTCATTTGAAAGGGTTATTTCATTTACATATTTGATTCTGATTTTTCATTTGTTCGTTCCTTTATCTATTTGCTAATTTTTTCCCTATTGTTGGTAGACATTTTGCTGTTAATACATTTCTTTATTCTTGAAAGTCGTTGCCTGTGTGTTTATCTGAAGCAAAGATAGATATCCATGTAATCGAGAATTTACAACATATCTGAACTGATTGATTAGGTTTGTCTAAATTTCCTACGTATGTTGTATGTTGCCCCAATATTTATCATGAGAACATACATATGTTGTGGCTATTCATCACCACAGAGGGGAGGGAAAAGGAGGAGGGCAGCAAAACATCGAAATGTTGGCAGAGTGATGGGGTATGCGTGTGGATGTGTTAAGATACAGGGATTTTCTTCTTTGCCTTTACTTTTATGTTTGAGAGACTTCACACTCAAACAGTCAAGGCATACAGAGACAAGTCAGAGATAGGTGGGGGAGGGAGGGGGAGAAAGTGAAGATGGAGAAAGTGGGTAAAACAGGGAAAGCTAAGCAGAGTGAGGGTAGGGTTCTTAGATGTTCCCTCCAAGTTCCAGACCGTCAGTGTTCTTTAGTCCACGGTGGACCCAGTCATGCTATCAGACCTCCTATTGGCCAAGTAGACAACTCATCTGTTTAGAGATGACACAGCACACACAGTGGCTAAAGCTGCTAAATATATGTAATTTCATTTATCTCTTTGAATTTGTTCTAAATCAGTTCAACTTTTGATCTATTTCAAAAATCAGTTATGCTTTATAAGCAGTTCTACCTCTGTTACTTGTTCCAAATCACTTATGCAAAAAGAAGAGGCAGAACATCTTCACACAACCTAGAGTTGAGAGAAAATGCTAAGTCACACTCACTGGCATAAGGCAGGGATTTGTAGCAGGATGGAAGCTGAGGGAGGAAAGTATATTCAGTCTTAAGCAATGAAAACAGATTGTTTACACAGAATAGGTTTCCATGATAGCCAGATGTTTCACTAAGTTTAATTTGATGATTTACTGACTTTCATTTGTCTTCTATTTAGGATATGTATTGTTTGTTATCTGATGTTCAAAATGTTCAGTTCATCGAGAGAAGCACCAGGATTGATAAATTCACT